>NC_133653.1:231893591-232068500 GCF_009905375.1 Apium graveolens
TGAATTATGGTAGATAAAACTAGTAAGTGCTACAATTATTTGAAAACTGAACAAATTAAGTGTACAAAGAGTTCTCACAATCATTTTCAAGGTGCTCCTCTAGTCTGAGTAGTTTTTTCTATCTCCTTGATTGTTGATGTCTTTCCCAAGCTTCCTGTTGTTTCTTCTATTGATTTTTGAGTGTCTGTGAAATTCAATTCTTCAGTAATTTGATAGATCCAACTTTTCTTGCATTTCCAATAGAGTCTCAATGCTTGAGATGCTCAATTGGTCATCCATTCTGAGAATCTCCTAACACCTTTTTCTCCTGAATTCCATCACCATTAAGGCCTCAAGTGCACTTTATTTCCTGTGAAGGGAATTGATAGAGTTCTTCGAAGTGCATCTGAGGCTTTTCTGCTCCTTAGTTCTTCTATCTTCTTTAGAATCATTCTATTTGTAATCACATTAATCCAAAAAAAATTCTTGTAAGATGAGAAGATTTTTATCAAAATAGAACAGCTCTTTGGAAAATCCGGTGAAGGGGCCATGTGAACTCTCTCCCCACCTTTGTATTTGAATACCAGTCTTTCAGGGAGATTTCTTGTGAGCATCAATTGCTCTTACTTCTTCTAGTTCATCTATGTAGAGGTTTATATCTGAAATTCCTTGATGTCACTATATATATAAGATCTCCCTGTTGACAGTTGGTTGAGTTGTGGTTAAGGTTTTGGTTTTGAGACTCACATGCTTGACCTTCTTGATTGCTCTTATCTTTGTCTTCTTTAACTTGTTGAAGATAGGTAAATTAAGCTTAGGAAGAGATAAAACTATCCCAGTCTACGGCTCATTTGGGAAACTATTGGCTCACCATGAAAATTCCTTGTAGGATCCACCTTAAATTCCTCTTGTACCACTGAGGGCTTGGAATTTTGAGTTGTAGATGTAGACTGGTTAGGAATGTAATCTTCCATTTCATCATCACTAAAGTCCAATTTTCTTTTGATTCTTTGTTTGTATCTGGCTTCTTGTCTATTGAGGTTCCTTGTGCATTTTCTGATCCTGAGCTTCAGCTATCACATGTTGCTTTTCAGAAATCTCAGTTGCAGTTTTATAGCTTGGAGCTTGGTACTATCGAAACTTTCTTTTTCTTTTGTTGAGCTTCTTAGCATCTAAAGCACTTGCTTCTTTTCTTGTTAATTTTCTCCTTTTCTTCCTTCTTAGCTTCTGCAAACTGAGGTGTCCATCTACCACACAGATTTCTTTCCCATTCGTGTAGATCTTAGCAATTCTTCTCTTTAGTGCAGAGTCAGTTGGATCTTTAGAATGCAATGGACCTTCCCAACAGCTTTTTTCATCTGGCCGTGGAGCTCAAACATAAGATCCAAGGGGTTCTTGTTTGATGACTTTGGATAAATTTTTGGTGCTTCAAACCAAGTTGGCTTTTGGAGACTTTATACATGAAGGTTGGCCCTTTTGCATATTACCCACTCAGTCTATTCACTGAGATTTGTCTCAAATTTGAGCTGTGAGAAAAGACCGTGTCTTTCTTCTCAATTTGTCCAAACTTTTCCTCGATGTTTCACCAAGCTTCTGCCACTGTGCATTAGTTCTTGTCAACAGTGCTACATCAATTGTTTGAATTGTTCATTTGACTCTAACTTGGCATCGCTAACTTGATTAGATCAATATTATCGAAGGCTGGTGGTTTTATGAAAGCAATTGTTCGAATAATTACTATACTGACTTGAATACTTAACACTTGCTCCCCCTCACTTTACTTAACACTTGTTCCCCCTCACTTGTTGACTCTCCTTGGCTAATTGGAACAATGGAATCTTCTTTCTCCCCTTCTTGTTAGCATCAAGTTGAGTAGAGGAAGGAGTTTGTACAACCACTAGTTTTTGAAGAAGTTGAGTCTGTTGAGCCTGATGTAGATGGATTGCAGTTATAGATGCTTCCAGTGTTTGAGTCTTGTATCTAAGGAGTCTACCTTAATGGCTAGATCAGTATTTTTCCTTAGTTGTCTGTTGATGTCAAGCATGGTTGTGTTGGGAAACTTAGCATCCAGTCTCTTAGAAACATCCTGCTTAACTTGATCTATTTCTGTTTTGATTGCAGTGACATCCAGATTGTGCTGAAGAGATTGAATTTTGTGCAATTGAAGAGAGTTGAGATGTGCTTGAAGAAGCTTCTTGGTGTTGGCATTGGTTGTAGCTTGAAGAGCTGATTTAGTTTGTTGAATGATATGGAAGAGAGTAGACTTGAAATGTGCTCATCACATTCTTTGGAAAACACCCAAGATGGAGTGTTTGTCCTGGAGTTAGGGCCTGCTTCTCTCCCTATGTCCATGAACTCATCTTCATCACCATCTTCATCCCCAAAAATATCCTCAGAACCACCAGTTCCATAATCAACATCATCACTAGCTGTTGCTGGCATGGCTGTGATGGCATCTTTAGCCCTTTGCATAGAAGTTGTAGTGTGCACCAAGTTGAGTAGCTTCTCAGCCTCCTCATTGCCCTGTCCAGCCAAAATTGATTTGTTGTAACAGGATGAGTAAATGTCTCAGCATCCAAAGAGATAGAATCAATTACAACTTGATATTCTTGCTGAAATAGTTTCTCTTTTTCTGCATCACTAGCATTAATTGACTCAATAGCAATGGGTTTCCATCCTGTTAGGTCCCAATGTGTTTGTAGAAGGGGGGTTGAATACAAACAGTACCGAATAATCGAATTAAATGCGGATTAAAAAATGTGAAACAAAATTCAAGTTAAATAAAAATATTATTAAACTTGAAAGGTGTTACAACAACTGTATCGATTACAAGGATTAATCTCAAATTAATTATCACAAATCTAGAATAAATTGACATGAACTTTTTCTATTTTTGTAATAAAAAGATTCAAATACTAAACGCAATTTGAGATTAAGTTCTAGGGATTTTGATCCGCTAGATTGTTACACAAGAACAAGATAAAGATTTCTAGTTGATTGGATTTAACTTTACAATCTAGAAATTGATCTTGAAGTTGCAGATGAGATGAAATATTTGTGTCTGCTTCTTTTCTTTGTTCTCGAGTTCTGTGTTCTTGATTGGATGATTATTATTCTTTTTGCTGCTTCTATGTCTTTTTAATTCATTCAACAGAATTGAATTGAACTGGAATGACAATCCTATAGCTGGCAAGACTTTCGGTAGGACAATAGATTGAACTAGCAAGACAATCTGATTGAACTACAATGACTTTCGGTATGACAATCAGTTGAACTAGCAAGACTATCTCCTTCCCAGTAGAACTTTTGGTAGGACAATTGAAATGACTTGGCATGATAATCGGTATGACAATCCTGATTGTCATGTTAGTTCATTTTCAATTGTCTTGCTGATTTAAGACTGTTTTTAATCCAATTTAAATTCTGAAAATCCTTAATATTAATTCTGAATTAATTAATCAATTAATTTAATTAATCAAATAAATTAATCTTTGCAGATATAATTTATTTTCTTAATTAAATTATATGACTTAATTAATTAATAGAGAATTAATACTAACCCTGAGCAGCAACCAATCTTCTGAATATCTTCTGAAAATCACTGAGAATTATGAATCAATTCCACCACTTCAACGTTGACACTCGATGTACTGTCTGGTTCATGAGTGACTAACTTCCGTGACGTTTCTTTATGTCTTGACTTTGATACTCTGATTTTCTTCAGATTAAATCTTTGTAATTAATGATACTCTGACGAGATCTCTGTTACTTGATTAAATCCACACTCTTGATTTATATCACTGAGGCATGATCAATTTCTTGAACTTCTTCCAGTGAATTAATTCCTCAAGTCTGTAGATGAACCTTGTTTCTGAATCCTTTGACAGATATTACTCTGTGAGATCCCTTTTGACGGTAGATTCACTATTTACTTATTACATTCTTATTTGAGTTGAATTGAATCCTCGAATATACAAATAGGCTATGACATATGACTTACAATCTCCCCCTATTTGTTTGTTAGACAATAACACACAAATACCTAGAGGATAACTCAACTAACAAATAAGAAAAAGATATAAAAGAAATGCAAAGTAAATAGCAGAAAAGTTCTGGACTAGATTTAACATTTTCCAGATTCCAAGTAGATGTTCCTCTAGACTGAACATATCTTCAAGTAGTTCCATCTTCATTTGTACAACCACATTTCCTGTTGAGAAGCACATATCTCTCTTGCTTCTCCCCCTATGAGAATCAACTGATTAAAGAAGATCACCTTCGTTTACCACCTCTCCCGTACAATAGGATCCGTAGATAAAAACCAATGGTACTCCCCTAACAGCTTCTTCCCTTACTAGAAAATCACCTTGTGTTTACCACCTCTCCCGTACAATAGGATCCGTAGTTACAAACAACAATGGTGTGGTGTAGTGTACATATGATCTTTTTCTTCCTCCCTGCTATTTCTCCCCCTTAGTTGAGGAATCCTCCAAACTATTACTTAAGCTTTTATCTCCCCCTTAAAGAAGGAATGTATGCCGTCGTCTGAAGGAGTTCTCATATTTCACTTGGTTGGAAAAGAAATAACAAGTGTTTCTCTTTCTTCCTCACTGTGAGTGTGTGATTCTGTTTAGTGTACCTCACATGTGTTTCACTCTTCTCTCCACTCATGTTTACACTCATTCTCACAAGTGTATCACTCCACTCATAGCTCCAAAAATCAGCTGTACCTGCAAGGAAAATCACCTTAGCCATCCTTAAGGAGGTCACAGGTGGTGTAATGGGAGTTCGCAAATCCCCATCCTTGTTAAACTCGTCAGATGAATCTGAGTCATAATTTACAAGTTGCTAGTTTCCCTTTTAGGATTCCAGATTTGAATTCTGGGAAGGTAAACAATGATCCAAAGAATTTAGCATAAAGATCAAGGTTCCCTTCTAATGTCTGTGAAGACATTTCCTTGTGACTCATTAGGTAATATCTGAATCATTGTCAACAAGTTGCCGATTTGCGCCTATGTCAGATCCACTATCCGCAGATGCATCCAGGGGATTTAAGCCTGGGGAGGTAGACACTGACCACTGACATATGGCTTTTGGATCAGTATCCTCTCCTAACACCTGTAAAGGCAATTGGTCCATTAACGAACCTTGAACAATCGAATCTGACCTTAAAATGGTCGAAACTCTTGTTTCCGTCAACTCATCCTTTGTGTGTGTAACCTTTCCTTGTGCATTAAGAATTGTTTATATTTGAGGTGGTGACACTACATAGGATACCTTGGCCGACAGGCAAATTTCAATAGACGCACCATGTTGAGAGAATGAATCTAGTAACTATTTTGTGCCTTTTCAACCATTACATCTTTTTGAGAAGATGTATGGGGGTTAGCAGTTGTCTCGGTTTAAATACTACTCATCTTTGTAGGAGACAGAGCTACTGGGTTGACTACAGAACCTTCCTTATATGGTGCACTAAGGCATTATCTCCCTCACGCTCATTCATACTTCATTTAGTGGTAAGAGAGTGTTGGTTGGTTCTGTTTCTGTGTTTGTCTTTACAGTCTGGGATAGATGTTGTGGGTTTTCAACCTCATGACCGTCAATGAAATAAAGTCATTGGAGACTGAACCTGTAACACAGAATATATGGCACTATAGAGATAAAATGTATTTAAGATTTATAATGAATAAAAATTATACATTTAATCTTTTGAGAGTAATGATTTACAATAGTGATTTCAAAGGATTTTACATGAAATAAGAAATCACTAACGTAGAAAGAAGTTTGATTTTGTTTTTTAATATGAATGAGTTTTTGATAAAATATTGATCACTTAGGGTAAAGTCTAAGTAATTCTCATTCATGTCAATAGCTTACAAATATCTGCAATATAATGTTAACAACATATCATTGACCGATACTTGTCAAGTACTTTAGATACTAATTATTATGTTGCATAAACAATATATCACTGCACATATAAAACAATATGATTGTGCCTAAAGATAAGAGAGTTAAAAATATGACGACTTTACTAGTTCATATTAAACAATAACTTCAGTTAGAGTGCCATACCATGTTCTTGACGATTGCTTGAGTAGTACACTAGTTCATACCAACCTGAAGTGAGATTGTGAAGAAGAGATTGCATAGTCCAATAGATCTCCAGCTGCAAAGTCCATGAACGGTGGTGCATTGACTTCCTCTTTTGACTCACCAACCAGGAGTACACTTGTACACATCTTACTAGAGTCCAATTCCAAGTGTAATGTGCAGCAGGTGCCTGATATGTCGTAATATTCTCAAGTCTCGTCACTGGTGCTATATGTTAGATGATGCTTCCTGATAATAACCTAGCACACTATACAAAATTTTCAATGATAACATTCCCAGCTTGCAAACAGCCATATCCCTCAGATAAACCTTTGCTGTTATCTCCAAAGGTAACTAGGGGGCCAGCTTTCTCAATCCACATTTGATAGCAGGGCTCTATCTCCGGTCATATGTCTTGATGATCCACTGTCAAGAATCCACACTACCGGTTACACCTGTTTAATGCCCTGCACTACAAATGGATTAGACCTTCTTCGGAACCCAAACTTGGTTGGGCCCGGCATACTTGTAGAACTGTCCTTTGTCAGGCAAAACAACATTTTTAATTTTAATTGCCTCAACTTTCTCAATGACTGAACATTTGACCTTGTAAACAGCCTTAACAAATTTCTGTTTAAGCTTAGGCATAAATGTCTCCTTTCTAGCTTTAGAAGGACTAGCAGTCTTAGACCTATCATGCTTCTTGTTATTCACATGCTGACGAGGAGTAGTCTTATCATTAGAAATATGCTTACCATTAAAATAAGCATATCATATTAAAAGCACAAGACATACAATTAGAAACACCATATGCTTTATGAGAGTGATTAATAGTAGGCAATTTATGGATGGCAGACATGGTATTTTTGTTATCCAACTCATGTGTGTCTGAGTTAGTCTCAGTTGCTTTCACAACTTTGACTGGAACTTTCGACACACTTGACTTGGAAACAACCTTCTCATTAGCATGATCTTCAGCACGTATTTCTTCCTGAATAACAGAAGAGGTCGCATCAAATGGTTCAGCAATTGATGGTTTATAGAGGGGTTCACCAACACCCTTAAGCACATGTGGTACTTCCCTCCCTTTAGCACAGACACGAGGAGGGGAGTTTATGCCTAATTCTCCAATAGCAACATTATAATCATAAGCTATTCCAGATGTTTGATTAACAGATTGCTTACTATAGAACTCTTTAGCCTTCGAACAAGAATTGAAGTAGGCTCTAACCTTAGTCTTAAGACCGGTGATCTTGTCTTTGAGAATAGTTTCGAGTTTTCTATAACAGTCAACTCTATTCTCTAGAAAAGATACTTGTTCTTTTAATTTGTCTTGATTAATGTGCACAAGTCTTAATTCATTGACCTCTTTCTCAAGGTCTGTGATCTGTAAACTTAACAGTTCATTATCACGACGTGCACAATCTAAGTTACCTCTTAGATGATAAACCATTTCAGCATTAGAAAGTTTTACCTCTATTCTTGACGATGAAGCTTTTCCATCAATAGCCATAAGAGCAAGATTTCCTTCATCTTCATCTTCACTGTCAGTATCATCCCAGCTTCTTCCCTTTGCCAGATAAGCCCTTTCAGAGTTCTTTCTTACTTGCTTTGGCTTCCTACATTCTGTGGTAAAGTGTCCCAACTCATTGCAGTTATAGCATCTAATGGTGCTCCGATCAACCATCCCTGTGTTGTATCCACCACTGCTGGTGTTAGAGGATGAAGATCCACCTTTCTGGAATTTGTTGTAGTTGGACTTGTACTTAAGCTTGGGATTCCTCTTGAATCTGACATGGGAGAATTTCTTGAAAATTTGGGCCATTGACTCGTCTTCCAATTGCTCCAGCTCTTCCAAGGAATAAAAATCATCACTTGATTGATTTGTAGTGGGAGGATCATATTCTGCTACTAACATATTTTCCTCAGCCTTAGAACACTGTACCATTCTCTCCAATTGTTGAGATTGTTGTTGTTGTTGACCTTCAACTACAAGTGCAGTAGATGTGCTGACCATTCTATCCTTCCCGTAGACTTCCTTCTGTTGAATCTGCTCCAACTCATAGGTTTTAACACTCCATAGAGCCTGTCCAAAGAAATCTCACTCAGATCTCTAGCTTCTCTAATGGCAGTGATTCTATGTTCAAGATGAGTTGGCAGTGTTAAAAGGAACTTTTTGTTGACCTCCCTGATTGAATAATATTTCCCATTTATGTTCAGGTTGTTGATCAACGCATTGTACCTCTCAAACACTTCAGTAATTCCTTCTCCTGGATTTGATTTAAAATATTCATACTCAGAGGTTAGGATCTCCAACTTGTTCTCCCTAACTTCCTCTGTGCCTTCATTGATCACCTCAATAGTTTCCCACATGTGTTTGGAATTTTTACAGTTCATCACATGTCTGTTCATCAAGGGATCAAGGGAATCAATTAAAATTAACTGAAGGCTGGCATCCAAGGAGGCTTCATCTTTTTCAGCAGGAGAAAAATCCTCAGGATCTTTAGGATAGGTTCTGGCTTTGGTGATCACAACATCATCTACTATCACCTCTGGTTCAATAATCATCAGAGTTCTTATCCCCTTCTTTAACAAGTTTGAATATTTGGGATTTGCCACTTGTAAAAATAAGAGCATCTTCTTCTTCCACATAATATAATTCTCTTTATCAAATTGTGGAATTTTAACGGTTCCAACTTTTTGTGAAGTCATTATGAATTTTTGAATGAATAAAAATTCAAGGAGTTGAAAAATCACAAAAGTCTAGGATCTTGATTTGTTCGTTAATCAGAAGGCTCTGATACCAATTGTTAGGTCCCAATGTGTTTGTAGAAGGGGGGTTGAATACAAACAGTACCGAATAATCGAATTAAATGCGGAATAAAAAATGTGAAACAAAATTCAAGTTAAATAAAAATATTATTAAACTTGAAAGGTGTTACAACAACTGTATCGATTACAAGGAATTAATCTCAAATTAATTATCACAAATCTAGAATAAATTCGACATGAACTTTTTCTATTTTTGTAATAAAAAGATTCAAATGCTAAACGCAATTTGAGATTAAGTTCTAGGGATTTTGATCCGCTAGATTGTTACACAAGAACAAGATAAAGATTTCTAGTTGATTGGATTTAACTTTACAATCTAGAAATTGATCTTGAAGTTGCAGATGAGATGAAATATTTGTGTCTGCTTCTTTTTCTTTGTTCTCGAGTTCTGTGTTCTTGATTGGATGATTATTATTCTTTTTGCTGCTTCTATGTCTTTTTAATTCATTCAACAGAATTGAATTGAACTGGAATGACAATCCTATAGCTGGCAAGACTTTCGGTAGGACAATGGATTGAACTAGCAAGACAATCTGATTGAACTACAATGACTTTCGGTATGACAATCAGTTGAACTAGCAAGACTATCTCCTTCCCAGTAGAACTTTCGGTAGGACAATTGAAATGACTTGGCATGACAATCGGTATGACAATCCTGATTGTCATGCTAGTTCATTTTCAATTGTCTTGCTGATTTAAGACTGTTTTTAATCCAATTTAAATTCTGAAAATCCTTAATATTAATTCTGAATTAATTAATCAATTAATTTAATTAATCAAATAAATTAATCTTTGCAGATATAATTTATTTTCTTAATTAAATTATATGACTTAATTAATTAATAGAGAATTAATACTAACCCTGAGCAGCAACCAATCTTCTGAATATCTTTTGAAAATCACTGAGAATTATGAATCAATTCCACCACTTCAACGTTGACACTCGATGTACTGTCTGGTTCATGAGTGACTAACTTCCGTGACGTTTCTTCATGTCTTGACTTTGATACTCTGATTTTCTTCAGATTAAATCCTTGTAATTAATGATACTCTGACGAGATCTCTGTTACTTGATTAAATCCACACTCTTGATTTATATCACTGAGGCATGATCAATTTCTTGAACTTCTTCCAGTGAATTAATTCCTCAAGTCTGTAGATGAACCTTGTTTCTGAATCCTTTGACAGATATTACTCTGTGAGATCTCTTTTGACGGTAGATTCACTATTTACTTATTACATTCTTATTTGAGTTGAGTTGAATCCTCGAATATACAAATAGGCTATAACATATGACTTACACATCCTTATCTCTCCTGTACCTGTTTTTCTCTCATTTTCTCTCTCTTTTTACATCAAGGGCTCCCCTTGGCTCACCACCCTCACACCCTCATCTTCACCTACTAAGGTGGAACTCCCTTCACTTACTTTTTCCCGGCTGGAAGAAATAGCCTGCATATTTTCTCTCTTTTCCTCTCCTTTTGCCTGAGAGCAACTCAGCCTCTCACTCTGTTCACTCCATTCCCTCAATCCTTGAAGTGATTGTACAACTACTAGCTCATCTATACTTGTAACAATTTGATGAGGATCAAGGAATGAATATGTTAATTTGGATTTAGTTATGCGTACTTGTGGTGATGTTCAATTGGAGAGGATGCAAATATTGGTTATGAAGCTTACTTGGACAACAAGGAATAAAGGAGCGATGCATGAAGTTGGACAAGTAGCTGATTATTATATAATTATTAATTAGAATTTTGCTTGCAAGTTTTTACCTTTCACTTGAAAGGGTTTTTCTTGTTTTAACCACTTAGGATTTTATTTTCCTATTTGGATTTGGTTTTTGTCCTTTTCCTATTCGGGTTTGATTTTTAAATTTGTTCCTGGAAGGATTCATATATTGGCTAATTCAAGCTGATATTGGATTTCTCTTGGAATCCTATAAGGTTTGGGTTATTGTCTAAGCCTATAAATACCCCTCTCATGTAATCTTTTGAGACAATGGATGATATAAAACTTGTGTTTTGAGATAAACTATGAGTAGTTTTTCTTTTCTCTAAACTTCAATTACTGGATTGTTTTTGAAGATTAGATTCGAATTACTTAGTTTCTGGATTGATCTAAGCAATTTGAGATTAGGATTTTATTTTCCTATTTGGATTTGGTTTTTGTCTTTTTTCTATTCGGGTTTGATTTTTAAATTTGTTTCCCTGGAAGGATTCATATATTGGCTAATTCAAGCTGATATTGGATTTCTCTTGGAATCCTATAGCGTTTGGGTTATTTTCTAAGCCTATAAATACCCCTCTCATGTAACCTTTTGAGATAATGGTTGATATAAAACTTGTGTTTTGAGATAAACTATGAGTAGTTTTTCTTTTCTCTAAACTTCAATTACTGGATTGTTTTGAAGATTAGATTCGAAATACTTAGTTTCTGGATTGATCTAAGCAATTTGAGATTCAAAGTTCACGTTTCTGGATTGATCGTGTTCTTTTGAAATATCATCTTCTTCTCTTATCCCTTTTCTTCTTCTTCTTTTCTTTCTTTGTGGAGAGATCCACATCAATTTATCCACATCAATTTGGTATCAGGGCCAAGGTTTTTTCTCCAATTTCTTAATTGTTGGGAGATCTAGGTTTAAAAAAAAAATTACTATTCATGAGTACTGTTCACGAGTACTGTTCATGGGGTTATTGTTCACGAGTACTGTTCACTGACACTGTTCACGAGTTACTGTTCACAGGCACTGTTCATCGGCACTGTTCACGGGTACTATTCATCAAAAAAAATTCAGATTTTTCTTATGGCTACGGATGAATTGCTCAGAAAATTACTTGGAAAATTGGATGAGATTGATAAACGTACTCAAAAGCTTGCTAATTTAACGAAATCGAGGTTTGATAAATTTTATAAAATTTTAGTTAAGGTGAAAGATAGTGATGAAGTCTATGATCCTGTTATAGAGCTTGGTTATTTTACAGGTTTGGGTAGCATAGATGATTTTGTTGAATGGGTTACACAAGTTGATAAGATTTCTGCCTATACACGTTGGACTGAGATGAGAATATTCAAGATTGCAGCGCTTAAACTTACAAAGAAAGCAGGCTTGTGGTTTGATAATCTAAACACAAAAAGAGTTAGATCTGGAAAAGAAAAGATTATGACTTGGACATCTCTGAAGAAGAAACTTCATGCAAAATATATTCCTTTACATTATAAATTCGAATGTATAATGAAGATGACATCCCTCTCTCAAGGTACTATGAGTGTTTCTGAGTATACTTCTGAATTTTATAGATTGCGCCTTATTTGTGACTTGGAGGAGACAGAAACAATGAAAATTGGAAGATTTATTCGTAGATTGAATTTTCCTATTTATTGAAAGGTTAAATCAAGTCCATATATCTCGTTTAATGATGTATGCAATCTTGCATTGGAATTTGAATCTTTTCTAAAAGACGAGAAATTGAAGTATTCCCTTCACGAGTTCACTCTTTCAGAAGAAACTAAAGAAGAAGACTGTGTCGGTATGGAGAATGTTGCGGATCTTGTTGTTAATTACCAGGTATTACGTGTAGCGACTTCATCAAGTTTCGATGAAAAGGATGAACCAGTTACAAAAGAAGCTATAATAGAGAAGTATGAAGAAAGAAAGTCACATGATGATAAATTCTTGGTTGTTGAAGAAAATCAAATAGATACATCTCTTAAACTTGTGTGTCGTGACATGGTTGAAGAGAAAAAGGTACTTGAGGATATGTTCCAAACTAAAGAGGTTGTGTACAAGGAAAACAACATCATCATCATGGAACACATTGATTTTCTAGGGGTAGAGAACTTGTTGAATGCACCTATCTCAACAAACTATCTTATTCTTTTGATTTTATTTCCTAAGATACTGGTCATGGAATTGCAATTCAAAACTTTCAAGTTCTACGAGAAATCATCTCGTTATGTCCTTATTCTTAAATACTTTAGAACTCGAGGACGAGTTTTCTTCAAAGGAGAGGAGAATGATGAGGATCAAGGAATGAATATGTTAATTTGGATTTGGTTATGCGTACTTGTGGTGATGTTCAATTGGAGAGGATGCAAACATTGGTTATGAAGCTTACTTGGACAACAAGGAATAAATGAGCGATGCATGAAGTTGGACAAGTAGCTGATTATTATATAATTATTAATTAGAATTTTGCTTGCAAGTTTTTACCTTTCACTTGAAAGGGTTTTTCTTGTTTTAAGCACTTAGGATTTTATTTTCCTATTTGGATTTGGTTTTTGTCTTTTTTCTATTCGGGTTTGATTTTTAAATTTGTTTCCTAGAAGGATTCATATATTGGCTAATTCAAGCTGATATTGGATTTCTCTTGGAATCCTATAGGGTTTGGGTTATTGTCTAAGCCTATAAATACCCCTCTCATGTAATCTTTTGAGACAATGGTTGATATAAAACTTGTGTTTTGAGTTGGCTATGTTGAAAACTGCTGAGACCAATGTTCAGAAGGCATCCCCTGCTCCCATGTTGATGGTGAATAAGGGGAAGGCCAAAGGAAAGGGTAAATGGAAAGGCAAGAGGAAGATGGGATCTAAATCAAATGCCAATATGAAACCTGATCCGACCAAGGCTTTGAAGCCTAAAGGTGGTGTTCCAAAGGTTGGTGATTGTCACTATTGCAAGAAACCAGGTCATTGGAAGAGGAACTGTCATGCTTATTTGGAGGATTTGAAGAAGAAGAAAAAGGTTGTTGTTACTGCTTCTGATTCAGGTATTTATGTTATAGAAGTCAATTTATCTACTTCTACATCTTGGGTATTAGATACTGGATGTGGTTCTCACATTTGTATAAATGTGCAGGAACTGCAGGGAAGTAGGACATTGGCAAAGGGAGAAGTCGACCTACGAGTTGGCAATGGAGCAAAGGTTGTTGCTTTAGCTGTAGGGACTTATCATTTATCGTTGCCCACTGGGCT
Source organism: Apium graveolens (assembly GCF_009905375.1). NCBI lineage: Eukaryota > Viridiplantae > Streptophyta > Magnoliopsida > Apiales > Apiaceae > Apium > Apium graveolens. Next base: position 231,907,470 of record NC_133653.1, read on the forward strand.
TGTTTTAGAACTAGATAACTGTTTTTACGTGCCTGCGATTTGCAGAAACATTATTTCGGTTTCTTGTTTGGACAAGAAAGGTTTTTCATTTTTGATTCTGAACAATAGTTGTTCCTTTTCATTAAATAATGTTACCTACGGGGTTGCACGTTTGTTTAATGGTTTATATGTTCTTGATATGGATACTCCTGTGTATAACATAAATAATGATAATAAACGTATTAATATGAAAGACTCAAATCAAATATACCTTTGGCATTGTCGTTTAGGTCACATAAATGAGAAACGCATTTCCAAATTATATAAAGATGGTTACTTGGATATGTTTGATTTTAAATCATACGAAGAATGCAAATCTTGTCTCATTGGCAAAATGACTAAAGCTCCTTTTACCGGACAAGGTGAAAGGGCCACCGAACGATTAGGACTTATACATAATGATGTATGTGGTCCAATGCGTACGATGGCAATAGGTGGCTTTTACTACTTCATTACTTTTACTGATGATTTCAGTAGATATGGATATGTGTATCTTTTGAAGAATAAATCCGATTCTTTTGAAAAGTTTAAAGAATACAAGGCTGAAGTGGAAAAGCAAACATGGGAAAGTATAAAAATTCTACGATCAGATCGTAGAGGAGAATACTTAAGCCTCGAGTTTAAAGGTTTCTTGAAGGAGTGTGGTATCGTATCACAACTTACTCCTCCTGGAATGCCTCAATGGAATGGAGTTTCTAAGAGGAGAAATCGTACCTTGTTGGACATGGTGCGACTGATGATGAGTCTAGCAGATCATCTAATAAGTTTCTGGGGTTATGCTCTAGAAACGGCTGCATATACACTAAACCGAGTTCCAATTAAATCGGTTCAAAATACTCCATATGAGATGTGGACTGAGAAACGTCACAACATGTCTTTTATGAAAGTATGGGGATACGAAGCATTTGTGAAACGCTTGGTGTCCGACAAGCTGGGACCAAAATCGGATAAATGTTATTTTATGGGATATCCTAAAGAAACTAAAGGGTATAGTTTCTATAATCCTACCGAGAACAAAGTGTTTGTTGCTCGAACCGCTGTATTTCTTGAAAGAGAGTTACTTTCAAAGAAAATTAGTGGGAGGACTATAGATCTCGATGAAGATTCGAGTTGTACAAAATAATATTGAACTAGAGTTGGAAAATGGGCAAGAAGTACATCAAGATGTTCCTACTCCGGAAACACAGGTTGTTCGTAGATCTAGTAGGGCTCGTCATGAGCCAGAGAGATATTATGGATTACTCTTGAATCAAGATGATGATGTTATGCTCATAGATAATAATGAGCCTCTTACCTACCAAGATGCTATGAACAGTCCAGACTCCGAGAGATGGCTAGAGGCCATGAAATCCGAAATGGAATCCATGTATCAAAGTAAAGTATGGACTTTAGTTGATCCACCTGAAGGGGTAAAACCTATAGGATGCAAGTGGGTTTTCAAGAAGAAAACTGACATGGATGGTAAAGTACAGACCTATAAAGCGCGACTGGTGGCAAAAGGTTTCAAACAAGTTCATGGTATAGACTGTGATGAGACCTTTCCACCAGTTGCTATGGTCAAGTCCATTAGGATTTTGCTAGCAATAACTACTTACTACGACTATGAGATTTGGTAAATGGATGTCAAAATCGCTTTCTTAAATGGGAGCCTTGAAGAGGATGTATACATGATACAACCTGAGGGTTTTATCGATCCCAAGTTTGCTAAGATGGTCTGTAAGTTGCTTCGATCTAGTTATGGATTGAAGCAAGCCTCAAGGAGATGAAATCATCGTTTTGATGAAACAGTCAAAGAATTTGGCTTTATTCAAAATGAAGATGAACCATGTGTTTACAAGAAGGTTAGTGGGAGCCATATGGCATTTCTAGTACTATATGTAGATGACATATTACTAATAGGGAATGACATACCTTCTCTACAGGCTATTAAGACTTGGTTGGGAAATAGTTTCTCGATGAAGGACTTAGGTGATGCTACCTATATATTAGGGATAAAGATCTAAAGAGATAGATCAAGGAAATTAATCGGCCTAAGTCAGAGTACATACATTGACAAAGTATTGTATCGTTTCGGGATGCAAGAGGCAAAAAGAGGATATGTCCCAATATCTCATGGGATATTGATCTCAAAAGACAACTGCCCTAAATCATTAGATGATAAGGGCCGTATGAGCAAAGTTCCATATGCTTCAGCAATTGGATCTATAATGTATGCGATGATATGTACTCGACCTGATGTTTCGTATGCCTTGAGCATGACGAGCAGATACCAGTCTAATCCTGGTAAGGGTCACTGGATAGCTGTCAAGAATATTCTTAAGTACTTGAAAAGGACTAAAGATTCATTCTTGGTGTATGGAGGAGATGAGAAGCTGGTTGTAAAAGGTTACACTGACGCCAGCTTTCAGACAGACAGAGACGATTCAGTATCTCAGTCAGGTTTTGTGTTTTGCCTTAATGGAGGTGTTGTAAGCTGGAAGAGTTCAAAGCAAGAGACAGTAGCTGATTTTACAATGGAAGCTGAGTATATTGCTGCCAGTGAAGCAACCAAAGAGGCTATTTGGATACGAAAATTCATAACGGGACTTGGTGTGGTTCCATCGATCACAGATCCAGTTGATCTTTACTGTGATAATAATGGAGCCATTGTGCAGGCTAAAGAACCAATGTCTCATTCCCGGGAAAAGCATATACTTAGGAGATATCACCTCCTTCGAGAGATTAATGAAAGAGGAGATATACATATATGTAAAGTGCATACTGATGATAATGTTGCAGACCCACTGACTAAGGCTTTGTCGCAGCAAAAGCATGAAGGTCATACTAGTTCCATGGGTATTAGATACATGGGTGATCGGCTCTAGTGCAAGTGGGAGATTGTTAGTGTTTGTGCCCTAGAGACAACACTATTATGTTTATATTATGAAACATTTGGATTATTAATTATGATTATATAGATTATTCTTTAATAATTTATTATATCTTTATTTTCTGCTATAAGATGTTAGATTAATAAATGTCCTTGGAATATGATATGTAAATCTATATCTCTAAGTATGTGACTTAGAAATGAGATTATGAGAATAGTATTGATATTCCTAAAGGTCCCTAGTCAAGTATTATTGTTAAGGGACGATAATAAATACATTGAGACTAGTGTGTTTGTTGGATGATGATCACATCTCACTGATCATAGGTATGGTGATACTAAAGTCAAAACACAGGCACATGTATTAAATACATGGTGCTGGATTGACCCATTGTGAGATACTACATGTTTATAGTGTCATAAGTTAATCTCACAGTGATAATGATGTATTGGTCCTTTGACCTGAAATCATCATATTTCTATACGAGAATTAATATACTTTGATACTATTGAAAGTTATCCTTGACCGGGTAATAATAAAAATAGACATTGGGTACATTATAAATCGTATGAGAAATATGAATGATCTAGATGGGATTTAGCCCTCCTTTATTAAAGGAGTGATATTATTGGCCTCTTGATTGAGTAAGACTATAAAATACATGGTCGTTCTCAAATACTAATTTGTTTAATAGTTCACTCATTGATCAAGGAAAGAAGGATTAAACGTTAACTGAGGATGACACAATGCATGCCTCGAGTTTGATCCATAATATAAGGCTAAAGGGATTATATTACATTGTACATTATTCACAAAAGGTTTAATTGATCACCGATTTAATTATTATTACTTGGATAACAATGATGTATTACTAGATGCCGCTCATTATTTATGATTATGATTTTAAATTAGATTTAAAATTGTTGCCAACATAATAATAACCTAAACGGTCGCACAGAGAATGATTGGGAGATTATTTAATTTGAATTCGGATTTAAATTAAATATAAGTAATTCGAATTATTTGTTATTAATTAAGTGTGACTTAATTAATTAAATAAATAGGAAATTTGAATTTAATATTAAATCCAAAATTAAGTTATTGGATGATTAAGTGAGACTTAATAATACAATAATTAGAATTTTGAATTTAATAATAATAATAACTCTAAAATTAAGTTTAGGGTTGGAGGCCCATTAGCTCTTGCCTGTATAATATCTTTTTCTAATAGAATTAGGGTTACACGTTTTATTTGATAAAATATAAACCCTAGCATCTTCAAGAGAGATAGAGAGAGAAAGAAGGCGGCCTCAAGAATGTGCTAGTACACACCCATCCTCCGGGCGATCATTCGTGTGGATACCTTCAAGGCGTAGATCGTTCCAGCGATGGGCTACGTGGTGATCATTCAAGACCTCCATCTTTCCATTAACGTAAAGCTTCTTAAGATAAACATGCTGAACTACGAATTAAATATTTTTTTTCGCATGGATCCTGCGGAGGGTTTCAATTTTTTAAGATTTAAATTCACGTTTTTCATTGCGTTTATGTGCTAAAAACCCTTCACCAAGGCCATTAGTGCATAATTTCCAACTTTCTCATCTTCATCATTTTCAGAGTCATCCCAACTTTTACCTTCTGCAATATAGACTTTGCTTTGTTGTTTCTTTAGAAGAGCTTCATACTTTGCTTCCAATTCAAGATAAGCTTTGTCTTTCTTTACTTTCTTGGGTTTCCTGCATTCTGTAGCAAAATGGCATAACTCATCACAGTTAAAGCACCTTATCTTTGATCTATCCACGGTTTCAGTTTTATATCCATTTTTGCTATCAGTTGTGTACTTCCCCTTTCCTTTCCAGCTGCTATCTTTGTTGAATGACTGTCATTTACCCTTGAAGAACCTTGGCTTCTTAACTCTAATATTAGAGAACTTTCTTTCAAGATAGGCCATTGACTGATCTAGCTCATTAAGTTCATCCAGGGTGTAGAACTCATCTTCTTCCAGTTCTAGTATAACTTGTTCTTGTGAATCATTGATTCTTTGCCCACTTGTTGAGGCAGCTAGAGTCTGGGATCTTGGCTCATCATTAGAGGTCTGGCTTTCATTGACAATTAGGGCACTTGAACCATCTACAACATGCCCATGACCAGACCTTAATGATTTCCTTTAAATCATCTCTAGTTCATATGTTTTCAGGATTCTATACAGGACTTCCAGAGTTATTCTGCTCAAGTCTTTCCCTTCCCTGATTGCTGAGATTTTTTGTTCCAAATGATCAGGGAGAGTAAGTAAAAATTTCAAGTTCACTTCTTCAGCTTCATAATATTTGTCATGAAGCTGCAAGTCATTTATCAGCTTGTTAAACCTTTCAAACACATCGGTAATGCTTTCCTTTGGCTTAGCCATAAAATCCTCATACTGTGAAATCAATATTCTTCTTTAATTTGACCTAACTTCCTCAGTTCCCTCACACAGTATCTCTATCTTTTCCCATATCTGTTATGCAGTGTCACAGTTGACAATGTTGTTATACATTACATTGTCAAGTGACTTTATTAAGATTAACTGCAAGCCACTATCCAGGGAGACTTTTTCTTTCTCAGGCTCAGTGTATTATGTAGGGTGCTTAGGAGCATAATGAGCTGGGATAACCATGTCTCCATCTGTAGATTCCTCAACTCTAACCATAGGAGTGAAGGGCCCATTTTTGAGAATCTGAATATAGAGTGGAATGGCCATCCTGATAAACAACAACATTTTCTTTCTCCAAAGAGTGTAGTTAGCTTTGTCAAAGGTAGGAATTTTGATGCTACTGATCTTCTGTGTATTCATTCTTCCAAGATCTTGTATTTGTTTACTTTCAGATTTTGCTCTGATACCACTTGTTAGGTAATGAATTACACACATAGGGGGGTGAATGTGTTTTAGTATTTTTATGCTTTTCTTGAACTATTTATGGTTGTGAATAAAGTAAATCAAATCTTGTAGTGAAATGTGTTACTGCAGAAATTAAACATGCAATAATAAAGAACACCGATCTTTCAAAATTCACTTAATTTTATATTAAAATTAAGAATGTTTTGCTACAAAATTTCTAGACTCTTTGTTGATAAAAAGCTTAGCTTCTTCTTCAGAGAAATACAAGATTTTCTATCTAAATTGTTACAACTAACAAAGGAACAGTGTTAAATTTATATTTTAGTTAACTACTAGTTTACACAGTGTATAATAAGACATGTTATTCACTTTACTAAGCTATCACTAATCATTTCCATTTTGGGAAAAGTAGAACTTCCATTTCTGGCTTAGCATATCTTTATACCCTGTGGTTACTTTGATCTTCCTTTGTCAGTTAATCTTCGCCATTGATCTTGCACATTCTTCAAGCTACTTTTTGTAGACTTGTCAATCCAGCTGGTTGGATTGTTTATTGATTGTAAATCTTGGATATTGAACTGGTCTGCAATTTGTACTTTGAGATTTTATCTCGAGATCTCTAGTTAGGCACATAGAGATCTTGATATCTCGATAAGTATATTGACTTATTGAGATCTCTAATTATCCATTGTAGATTTGACTTGTAGAGGTTTCTGAGTTCTCTATAAGAGAATTTGGCTTGTCGAGATCTCTCAGCTTCATGTATTCACTATGACTTATCGACATCTCTGAGATCTCTAGTGACATTTTGACTTGTCGATATCTCTGAGATCTCTAGTGACATTTTGACTTATCGATATCTCAGAGATCTCTAGTGATATTTGGCTTGTCCATATCTCTAGAGTTCTCTAGTGAAGAAATGACTTGTCGATATCTCCAATCTTCATGTCTTTAATTGACTTATCGATATCTCTCTGAGTTCTCTAGTAGCTTTCCTGACTTCTCGATAAGTCATTTGGAGTTCTCGAGTGACTTCTCTATAACATTAAATCTGTGACTTGTAGAGATCTTGACTTAGAATATTTTTGTCCAAACAGATTTATTCAACTCCAAACTTCTTCATAATTCTTCTGAGACATGATCTTCTTGATCTTCTTCCAGATAGAATCCTTAGGCTTGATACTGTTTAAACAAAAAGACTCCATTCTGATCTTTGACATTTTTACAGACTTTAAATGTTATAATACAAAATGCAAACTAAGATTACAATACAACTTACTTAGGGTTGTAAATTTGACATAGTCTTGTTAAAGTATAGGCATGTCTGGCACAATAAGTACTCTAAAATATTAGTGATAAATTATAAATTACTCTAGTATTATTTGAAAATTAATTCATATGTATAGTATTGTTGTGGAATAAAAACCCGAGTACTTTAATATTTAATGCTAGGGTTGGTGAGCTTCGAGCTTTAATGGTTGTTCTTGGGTTCGGGACTATCGATCCTTGCAAGATGCCTACGTATCTCTGTGTTGTAGAGAATCAAGCCAAAAACGTAGTTCTAGGTTGAAGGGTAGAGCCCTTTATATAGAGGTGAGTCTAGGGCTAGACTTCTGTTGGGAGACTTGGTGGACAAGTCTTCAACTTAGATGGTGATTAGGAGTCCCCTTGAGGAAGGAGATCCAGAACCTTCTATATAGGACTTTGAATCCCTTTAGAACACACGTCTCTGCTCTTCCAGCCGTATTGGGCCTAGTCCGTGAACAACTCAGGTTCGTGGACTTAGACGACCTCTGCTGGTGGGCCTTGGTTATTTGGGCCGTCGTAGGCCTGTTACGAAGTTTTGGACCAGACAGGTCTGCTATGAAGCTTGGAACAGACAGGTCTGTATTGGACTTTTCGAACAAGAAGCCCAAGTATAATTAATGCAATATTTAATGTGTCTTTAGGATATATTTTCTATCCATATCATTTGCCCCCAACTTCCATGAATACTTCTTGAGTTTTCGTGGAAGTTATAATGGTCTAATCGCGACTCGGGGTACTTTTGGCCATTCTCGGGTATCGTCCCTTCACGAGCATCAGCCCTTCATGGGTATCGGCCCTTCATAGGTATCGGCCCTTTATGGGTATCGACCCTTCATGGGTATCGCCGCGTTATCGTAAAGTGTGGAGCGACCTACACGTTTATAACGGCTTATTAGTGTGAGTATACACACTTAAGGCCCCCGTAGAGGCTATTTGGATGGTGTCCAACACTAAATGGTCCTAATCGGGACTATAAAGCGAGCGTTTATCACCCCTTAACCTTCGTCAAGGTTAATTATAGGGTGAAAACTGCTAATTGGCCCTAATCGGGGCTAATTGACCCAAATCGAGACTAATTTCTATGTACAAGTTGCTAATTAGGCTTAAAAGAGCCTAATTTTAAGCTATAATGCACTAATCGAGGCTAATTAAGACTAATCAGTATGCATAAGACACTAATTATCCTTAATTCACACTAATTATAAGAGTGAATGGGTTAAACAACCCTAATATGTGCTAATTTCACCATACAAATCAATAATTATCCCTAATTTGGGTTAATTACGCTTAATATACACTAATCGGCCCTAATATGGGCTTAATTTCACTAATCGGCCTTAATTTGGGCTTAATCTTAAAACCCTGAAAATTTAAAAAAATTCAAAAATTTTCTGATTTTTTCTTTTTTTTTTGAATTTTTTCAAAATTTTCGAAGGGGGGTCGTCGGGGTCGAGCAGAACCTCCTGGGGTAGGAGGTTCTGCTCGGCCCCTTGCTTCAAAATGTAGCCTACTCGGCCACTTGGAGGAGAACCTCATGGTCGGCCACCTCCTGGTCGACCTGGAGGTGGTTGGCCAGGGGTCCCTAACCCTATTTTTTTTTTGAACTTCTCACTAAGAGTTCTAGATTTCTACATACCTTATCATGCTCTTGTGGTCCTTGATTTTCCATGGAATTAATTTCAAATTTTCCTTTGAGTTCCTCAGGATTCTGCTATGGCTGTTTCAGCGAACGTTCTGTAGTCATCGTGTGGACGTTCTGTACTCGTTCTTGCTGAACACTTAGGGATGGCAAAATAATCCGATCTGACGGATACCCGATCCAAAACCCGAAATTTTGGATTTACCGAACCCGATTTTTTGGATATGGATTTAATTTTTAAACCCAAAATTTTTTGGATTTAGATTTGGATATTAGGTATACCGATCCGAAACCCGATCCGAAATCCGAAACTCTATCCGAACTCGATCCGAACCCGAAATCCGAAAAAAAACTTGAATTATTATATATATATATATTAACTATATATAAAATATTAAAATTTTATATATTCATATTATAATATTATATAATATTTATATATATATTATACATTATACATATTATCATATAATTTTTAGAACATATATTTTTATATTGATGTTAAAAATTAACTAATTATAAAGTTTAATGAAATACAATTATTCAATCATTTAAATGAGTGATAAGTTATATAAGGTTAACAAAACATTTTTAGTAATAAATCTAAAAACTAGGTTCAATTGAGTTGATTTTTTAAATATTAGTTATACATTTAATAACACAATTAATGATGTGGTGGAGTGGTTGAAGATGACACGTTAAAACTCTTTCTCTACAAGTCACGTGTTCGATCCCAAGCACTGACAATATCAATAATTATACAAATTTTCAGATTTCGGGTTCGGGTTCGAGTTTCGAGTTTGGGTATAAATATCCAATTCAAAATATTTTCGGGTTTCGGGTATACCCGAATCCGATCCGAAATCCGATGGATCGCGTTCGGGTATTCATTTTTGGGTATTTTTCGGGTTCGGGTATAGATAAAATTTTCGGGTTTGGATATGGATTCTATAATACCCGATCTGATCCGACCCGATTGTCATCCCTATGAACACTCTGTGTTCTACTGAACTTTCCTTTTGTAGGAAGTCTTGTACTCCATTAAATTTGTCTAAACTTCTCTTATAGGTGTTATACACCTCAACCAACTCGTACTCGTAGACGTTCTAGTCTTCACGAAACTTGGTTCTGCTGAGAATTATCGTTTTCGAGAAATTTCCCAAGGACCTCCCTAGAAGCTTTTCGGGATATCTTTTGAAGGCCTTATGGCTTTCCTATAGGAGTCCCTGATAGGCTGAAAAGTCCTTAATTTGTTGGCTGGTAGGCCAAGGCCACTACGGAGGTAAGTCGTGGCCGTCATGACTCTGCTACAGAGGCTCCTGGTAGGCCAAAAGTCCTCCATTTGTTGCCCGGTCAGCCGAGGCTTCCCCGTACACAAATTGTGGTCGTCATGGCTCTGATACGGAGGCTCCTGGTAGGCCAAAAGGCCACCATTTGTTGCCTGGTCGGCCGGAGCTTCCCCGCATGGAAGTTGTGGCTATCATGGCTCTGATACGAAGGCTCCTGGTAGGCCAAAGGGCCTCCATTTGTTGTCTGGTCGGCCGAAGCTTCCCCGCATAGAAGTTGTGGCCGTCATGGCTCTGATACGGAGGCTCCTGGTAGGCCAAAAAGCCTCCATTTGTTGCCTGGTCAGCCGGAGCTTCCCCGCATGGAAGTTGTGGTCATCATGGCTCTGATACGAAGGCTCCTGGTAGGCCAAAAGGCCTCCATTTCTTGCCTGGTCGGCCGGAGCTTCCCCGCATGGAAGTTATGGTCATCATGGCTCTGATACGGAGGAGAAGGTTTTGTTCTCGTACTCGTGAGTTCAGCTGAAAAGCTAATCTTGTCTTAACCTCCACTAATTTTGCTAATCATGACGATTAACATAATCGTCATTTAGTTAAGACTAATTACTTATATTTGGTTTCGGCCAGGCTTTTTTCGGAAGACTGATACGATAAGCGGTGTCCTGCATCACTTTTCTCGTCTGTTATGTCATCTTTTATTGCCTTTTGATCATTTTTCCTCACCATTTCCGGTGTTCTTTCAACGAGGTACCTGCTAGCACGAACCAGGCTGACTTACGACCTGATGTAGCAGGTGACCTTTTTCCTATAAAAGAAGATGAGAATTGCTCGTTTTCATTCACACCTTCATTTCTCAAATTCTCAAATTCTCTCAAGCTCTTAACTCTCTTCAAGTTCTCAAGAATGTCAGGTGGACAAGGCCCTGTCAAGTCCTCTTTCTCCGAAAAGGAAGCTATGCATAAGAGGGTTACTCTACGCTCACTCCAAGGTATAGCTCTTGTCTCCCCCTTCTCAATTAATCGTTGCTCGAAAATTTTGAAGAGTGTGTTGGATCAGAGAGCAGACGAGTACCCTAGTATCGTCCATTTCGATGCATTCCATCACCGAAGTGTGCTTCGTGAGAAGGATGTTAAGGTGATTAAGTTGACTTACTCCTGGCCCGACTGCTTGAGGGTTCGTAGAGCTAAGTCAAGTGAGAGGGCATGTAACCTTTGCCACCAAAGGCTGTTTGTGTTCAAGGCGGCCCTTAACTCCGGGCTAAGGTTCCCCCTGCACCGCTGCATTCCGAGGCTTCTAGCCGAACTCAAAATCCATCAATGTCAGCTCTACCCTAACGGGTGGTCGCTCGTCATTCTATTCATAGTGAGATGCCATGACTTAGGCATCCCTTTGAGTGTGACAATGTTCCGTAGTATCTTCATGATGAAGGCGCCTATGACTCGGCCTGGTTGGGTAGTGATTCAACACCGAGCCCACGTTCCCGAAATGGTGAACATCAGTTCCCTCAATGACTCAAACCACAATTGGAACAAGAAGTTTGTAGTTGTTGAGTGGAAGGATGGAGACTGGGGGTATACTTCAGACGTGACTTCAGTAGCCCAGTTGATAGTTCCCACTTCATTCTCAACCTTTTTTATGCTGAGCTTCATGCCCGAGATCTTCTTATTGACGATGACGGGAGGACCCCTTATTGGGAGTTCATGACGGAAGTCAAGCTTGTCGAGGCTGGCCTTCGTTGCCTCTCTATAGAGGGTATTTATCCTTGTTTTCCCTTACTTTGAACAAGTTTATTCTTACATTTGTTTCTTTTCTTCTTATTTCAGTTGTGAAGGCTCTTGACGCCAAAGCCAAGCCGAGCGATATTGTTACGGGCAAGATGGTCAGAGATGCCATCAAGAAGGCCAACCATATTCCTAAGGTCCCTTCCTTTCTCGAGGCATCAGGATCTGAACTTAAGAGGACCAAGGATTTTGACGGGAGTGCCAGGACCCCTTTCGAGCCCGGATGGGGTATTTCTTCCAACGACTCCGTTTTCGGCAACCCGGCTCTTGCTCTCGAGTGGTCGAAAAACTGCATTACTCCTCCTGACCTCTTATTCGTCTCCTCTGGTGAGAAACTCATCAAGGCTGAGATGCTGGAAGCTCATGCCCTCTATCAGGTATGTTTCTACTTGTGCAAATTTTCGCTTAAGTTCTCTTTTTTCTTAGAACTTGGAAAATATTATAGGAATCACTCTTTGGGGGCTCGGCCCTTCTTAATTAAACTCATATTTTCTTTGTCAGGCCAATGCCTATTTCGCAGCTTCCTCTACTCGGGCTGTGAAAATGAGAGGCGATTACAATGCATTGCAGGCTTCCATGAAAAAAATGACTATCTCCTCAGGGGAGTGGGAGTCTAAGGCTCATGAGGCGGAGGGCAAACTTGCCATCATGGAGAAGAAATATGCTAGCTCGGAAGAGAAGGAGAAGAAGGAATAGAAGGACCACGAGGCTGCTTATCACAGATCCACTAGGTTCACCACAATGATGGATGAGCACGATGACGAGATGTGCCCCGTTAACCTGGCAATAGGTTGAAATAGGTGAGTTAAAGACACTCAAAGCATGTGGCCGGATGTGGTTGATCTAAACCTTCTATCTTGCCCCTGGAAGCTGCCTGTTACGGATCTATCTGAGCATCCTTCCGGATCTGTGACCTCGACTCCTCGCATAAGGCCCCAGTCGAGCTTCAGTCACACGGGTTCCGGTTCCGGCTCTAAGGGCAAAGCCCCTTCGGGTAGCCCTAAGTCCAGGGCAGCCCTTCGAGGGAAGGTGAGGGAGCCGATTCCAGGGAGCAGTGATTCTTCTTCTGAGGAAGGCTCGGATGGCGAGGGGGAGGACCCCTCTGATGAGTGAATGATGTGGCCTTACATGGCCTTGATTGCCGTATGTGGCTTTTATTTTCAGAACTTATTAATTTGAACCTTATTGGTCTGTAACCTATTGGTCCTTCGGGACTTTAACTTATGATTCTTCGGGATCTTTTATCTATGCACTACGTTTAATTGCATTTCATACTTGTCTGTTCTTTTCGGCATTTGGTCCTTCGGGACTTGCATTCTTTAGATGCTCGTACTTAAATAAATTGGTAGACAAGATGATAGAAATAAACTTGCATAAATAGATAATATCTCTAAGAAATGGGTTCAACCCTTACATAAGATGGTTTCGTCGACCTTATTTATAAAACTAATACTAAGTACTAGGAACATGTAGTGAATGTCCTAAACATAATAAACCTTCAGGTTCGAAGCATGCCAAGTCCGAGGCACTTCATCACCATTCAGGGTCTGTAACTTGTAAAATCCTCGTCCCAGTGTCTTCCTGACCTTATAAGGTCCTTCCCAGTTGGGGGCTAGCTTTCCTCTCTCCCCTACTCCTGATGCCTCAATCTTTCTCAAAACCAAATCTCTCTGTTGAAAGAACCTTTCTTTAACCCATCCATTGTAATAGAGGGAGGCTCTTCATTGATGCTCTGCATTGCGGGTGTTGGCTTCATCTCGGACCTCGTCAATGAGATCGAGAGCGAGCCTCATGCCTTCTTCGTTTATCTCTGGCTCGTAAGCTTCGATCCTAGGGGATCCATGAGTGATTTCAAGGGGCACCACTGCCTCGGCTCCATAAGCCAGCATGAATGGGGTCACTTCAGTTGTCACTTTGCAGGTGGTTTGATATGCCCATAGTATAGGCAGCAGCTCATCCACCCAAGTGTTTCTCGAGCATTCAACCCTCTTCTTAAGTCCATCAAGGATGATTCTATTAGCAACCTCCGCTTGCCCGTTTGCCTGAAGATGTGCAACGGAGGTGAAGCGAAGTTCTATGTTGTTATCATCACAGTACTCTCCGAACTCTGCATTATCAAATTATTTCCCATTATCCGTGACAAGGATGCATGGGATTCTATATCAACATATCATATTCTCCCAGAAGAATTGGGTAATTTTCTTGGTGGTTATCTTGGCTAGTGCCTTAGCCTCAATCCACTTTGTAAAGTAGTCTATGGCTACCACAATGAACTTCCTCTATCCCGTTGCCATTGGAAATGGTCCAAGTATGTCCATCCCCCACATTGCAAAAGGGATGGGTGTGTTGATTGACGTAAGCCTCTCTGGGGGTTGTCGTACTATCGGAGCATGCCTCTGGCATCTGTCGCATCTCTTCACATAAGCCTTTGCATCGGCTAGCATAGTTGGCCAGTAGAACCCCAACCGAGTTATCTTGTAAGCGAGGGCCCTGCCCCCCAAGTGTTGTCCACAAATCCCTTCATGGGCTTCTTTAAATGCCTCCTCTACTTCAAGAGGTCTTAAGCACTTCAAGTACGGAATAACAAAGGACCTTTTGTAAAAAAGACCTTCAATCAACGAGTATCTTAACGCTCTAATCGACAGCTTGCGTGCCTCCTGGGCATCGTCGGGGAGCCACCCAGTTTCTAAGTGGGTCTTGATCGGGTATATCCAACAACTTGCCACACCAACCGGTGCTATCAGATTTATGACATGAATAGTAGGGGTCTTCAAGACCTGGAAGTAAATACTTCTCGGATAGTTCTCGATTTCAGACGAGGCGAACTGAGACAAGGCATTCGCCGTAGTGTTCTCCTCTCTCGGAATATGTTCTACGTACCATTCATCGAACTGAGTCAGTATTCCCTTTACGACTCTCAGGTACTTGGCCATAGTATCATCCTTGACCTCAAACTCCCCATTAACTTGAGCAACTATAAGTCTTGAGTCTCCACAGACCTTCAGGTTTTTGGCCCTCACAGCTCTAGCCAAGCCTAAGCCAGCTATCAATGTTTCATATTCTGCTTCGTTGTTCGTAGTTGAGAAGTCCAACTTCAAAGCATATTCAATCATAAACCCAACAGGGATTTGCAAGACTAGGCCTGCACCACTAGATTTTGTTTTGGACGCTCCATCAAAATGGAGAACCCAATACTCTTTTAAGGTTGTTTCTTCATCTTTCTCCTTCTCTCCTCCTTCTGGGGTTACTATCTCTTGCCACCCGACTTCTTGGTCGTTAATGGTGCATTCGACCACGAAGTCTGCTAAGGCATGAGCCTTGATGGCCGTTCGAGGCTTGTATTTGATATCAAATTCTCCTAACTCAATCTCCCACTTGATGAGCCTTCTATTGGCCTTCGGGCTATGAAAAATGTTCCTCAAAGGTTGGTCCGTCAGGACTTCGATCTTGTGAGCCTGGAAGTATGGTCTCAACTTCCTCGAGGCTGTGATGAGAGCTAGTGTGAACTTTTCCGTGGTAGAGTAATTCAATTCTGCTCCATGGAGCACCTTGCTTACATAGTATACAAGCTTCTGGAGCTTCTGCTCTTCCTTCACGAGGACTGCACTCACGGCTTGTCCAGATATCGCGAGGTACAAATAAAGAATGTCATCCGGACTTGGTTTAGCCAACAACGGGGCTTCAGTCATGTACTTCTTCAACTGTTCAAAGGCCTCTTGGCTCTCAGCTATCCATTCAAAGTCCTTTACCATCTTAAGGGTTTTGAAAAAGGGTAGGCATTTGTCTCCTGACTTGGAGATGAACCTCCCTAGAGCTGCAATTCTTCTTGTCAGCTTCTGAACGTCCTTGATGGAGCGTGGTGGCTCCATGTCTAGGATGGCTTTGATCTTGTCGGGGTTGGCCTCTATTCCCCTCTTAGAGACCATATGACCCAAAAAATTTCCAGACCCAACGCCAAAAGCACACTTGGCTGGGTTTAACATCATCTTGTGGTGCCTCAGCACTTCAAATGCCTCTCTGAGGTGACTAATATGATCGGCCTTGCTTAGGCTTTTGACTAACATATCATCAACATAGACCTCCATGGTCTTCCCAATTAGATGGGCAAATATCTTGTTTACCAGTCTTTGGTAAGTAGCTCCTGCATTCTTAAGTCCAAAAGCCATAACAAGATAACAAAATACACCAAAGTCAGTTATGAAAGATACCTTAGGGGTGTCATCCTTATGCATTCTAATCTGATTGTAACCACTGAAGCCATCCATGAAGCTTAGCATCTTGTGTCCAGCAGTGGCATCGATCAGGGTATCAATCCTTGGTAGGGGTAACAGTCCTTGGGACAAGCATCATTCAAGTCAGTGAAGTCAATGCACATCCTCCACTTTCCATTGGCCTTCTTAACCATTACAAGGTTGGCCAACCATTCAGGGAATTATACTTCCTCAATAAATCCAGCTTCTAAAAGCTTCTCGACCTCCTGCTTAATGGCTTCCAGCCTATCAGGGGCATAAGTTATCTTCTTTCGCTTTACAGCCTTCCGAGTTGGATCAACATTCAACCTATGAGTTATAAGGTTTGGGTCAATCCCAGGCATATCAGTTATTGTCCAAGCAAATACATCATTGTTTTCTTGGAGGAAAGTTATCATTCGGCCCTTCAAGGACTTGTCCATAGATGCCCCAGTATACGTGACCTTCCCCGGGTCTAAGGGGTCTAAAGAAATTGGGACCAAGTCCTCGGCTGGCTTCCCTCGCAGTTCATCATTTTCTCAGACATCCATGTCTTCTATGGGGAGGAACTGCCCCCTGTTCCATCGGGCCTAAGTGTTACAACATAACAACTGCGGGCCATCTTCTGATCTCCCCTTGCTTCTCCAACACCATTTCTAGTTGGGAACTTCAGTACCATGTGGTAGGTTGAGGGCACAGCCTTAAAAGCATGGATCCATGTTCTACCCATGATAGCATTGTAAGTAGAGGCTCCCTTGACAACCTGAAAGTTCAACATCTGTGTGGCCTCCCTGGGCTCTTCCCCGATAGTTACGGGAAGTTGTATTGCTCCTTCGACTTTGCATTCCACATGGTTAAACCCGTAAATGGGTGCGTCGGATGGAGTTAGCTGAGAATTATTGTAGCCCATCCTTATGAATGTGTCATGGAAAAGTATGTCCACGGAAGCTCCATTGTCCACTAGGACCCTCATAACATGATAATTTCCAATTATCGGAGTGATAACCAGAGGATCGTCCTGAGGAAATTTCAAACCTTCAAGGTTTGGGTCACCAAATTCAAGCGTCATCTCTGACTTAGAATGCTTAGATGGTTCTCCAACTATGCTCATTACTTCTCTTGCATAAGCTTTTCGGGAGTTCCTTGTGGAACCATCTGCTGTAGGTCCTCCTGAGATCATATTGATTACCGGCCCTCGGGGCTGTGGGTTACGATCTCTGTCGTTACCCCTTCGATCGTCATCTCTTCGATCATTATATCTCTTTTGGCCTCCGGTCTCTTCACCCTTGGTGAAACGTCCGAACTTTCCCCTTCGGATCAGATACTCAATCTCGTGCTTGAGTTGCCTAAAATCGTCAGTGTCATGACCAACATCTTTGTGAAATCTGCAGTATCGACTCTTGTCCCTTTTTTCGGGATCTCCCCTTACTGGATTCGGCTATTTGAAGTCTTTGTCCTTCTCAATTTTCATAAGGATTTAGCTCCTTGGAGCATTCAACCTTGTATATTCAGCGAACCTTGGTTGCTGGTTCTTCTTAGAAGAGGAGGAGTCAGAGTTTTTGCCAATTCGTGGATACTTGTCCTTGGCATCGTACTCTTGATCCGTCTTCCGCTTCTTGTTCCCAGTAGGTTCATTATTCACAACTATCTTCTTCATACTCTCCTCCACCTTAATATATTTCTCGGCTCTATTCTAGAGCTGCAGCATGCTTTCGGGAGGGCGCTTAGCCAAAGACATTTTAAAGAACTCGTCTATAGTCCCTTGTTGCAGGGCTATCAAAGCTACCTTATCATCAAGATCAGGGACCTTCAAAGTCTCCTTTGTAAATCGATTCAGATACTCTCTCAGGGACTCCTTTGCTCCTTGGACTATACCCATGAGAGATGCTGAGCTCTTCTCGTGCACTCTGCCACTTATGAACTGCTTAATGAAAGCTTGACTCAAGTCCTTAAAGGATCCAATAGAGTTTGGGGCAGACGGCTGTACCACCTTTGAGCCATGCCCGATAGGGTTTGAGGGAAGGCTCGACACTTAATAGTGTCGTTCACGGGCTGTAACAACAGGGCGTTAGAGAACGTCCTAACATGATTAGCGGGGTCGCCAGTACCATCGTATGCTTTGATGGTGGGCATCTTGAATTTCCTTGAGATGCGAGCATTCATTATCTCATTAGTGAATGGTGGGTTTGGATCATCAGGATCTCCTAGGGGCATAAGATCACTTGGATCAGCGCTTGGGGCAACTGCCCTTCTTACTATTGGACCATCCAGGTCTATGATTGGAGGAGGATTTCTCCGCCTTGGAGCGAGTGGGAGTCTTGGGGCCAGATGTGTCTCCAGGTCTCGCTTCAGTCTTTGGATCTCTTCTTCATGAGTCCTGATCCTCTCTTGAACATCTTGGGGATTCATCTCTTGAGTGCTCCTGGAGCGTTGTTCAGTGTCAGCTATCGGCTTCTTGCCAGCTCGTCTCCTTCTTAGAGCAACATCGTCATCCGATGACTCCGAGTCTCTCTCAGTATAAGGCCCAGAGAATTCTTGATCCTCCGGAATAGGATCCAAGCCACATATATATTGGGGCATCCGCCCTTGTGCTTCACTCCTACCAGAGTTTCCACTCCCTCGGACTTCAGGGTATAGAGGCATTCCGTAAGGGGGGTTAGTAGTCACAATTGTCGAGTACTCTTATCCAAGGGGTTGAGAGTTCATAGGTGCATGCAGCTGCTGAAGTTGGGGATTCGTCCCTTGAGGAGCCGGGGAATTCATCCCTTGTGGTTGAGCCTTAGCTGCCCCTACTAGGGTTTCTCCTTGGGTGGAGGCATAAGTTGAGTACGGTGGTATGTCCACCACTGATGCGATTGTTTGTGATGGGACAGGAGTGTTTGTCCCACTAGTGTTTCTGCTATGTGTGTTCACCATGGTTGTTGTAAGTTTCCCACAGACGGCGCCAAATATTGTGGAATAAAAACATAAGTACTTTAGTATTTAATGTTAGTGTTGGTGAGTTTCGAGCTTTAATGGATGCTCTTGCGTTCGGGACTATCGATCCTTGCAAGATGTCTACCTATCTCTTTGTTGTAGATAATCAAGTCAAAAATGTAGTTATAGGTTGAGGGGTAGAGCCCTTTATATAGAGGTGAGTCTAGGGCTATACTTCTGTTGGGAGACTTGGTGGTCAAGTCTCTAGACAACTCCCATCAGGCGAGGCTTTCTGCGCTTCAATAAGGTATATTTGCCTTCGATTCGTGTTTTTGTACTTAGTTTTGGTGATTATATATATGATTTTTATTGAATTTTTCATCCTGATTTCTAGTGTTTGTTGTGTATATGTGTTTGATTGTTGATTGATTTTGATGGGATTGTGTAACATCTTGAAGCTATTTTTTGGGTTTTAAATGTAATGTAATGAAAATAAAATCAAACCGAAGAACATAGTTGAGAAGAGAAGATAATTTTAAACAACAAAATTATGCTTGCTGGGTTGAGATATTTGAGTTATTTTGATACATCATCATGTATCTTGCTATCAGCATGGAGATCTCTATTTTCGAGATCCTGTTTGTATAATTACAGTCCTATCAGCATGGATCCTGTTTGTGTTATTACTTTTTTGTCAACGCCATTAGTATGTCATGTTATGCACTTTGATAGTCATTTTTTTTAATCTATTATGGACACACCAGGTCGTATTTGAACATTTTGCAACTACTAGAACTTATGAAAACAATAGTTTGTTCATTAATGTAGGAACGAAACCATTGTGAAACGAATTCTTCAATAAGCAACCAGACATCCTATGTAGTCTGTACCTTAAACAACATTAGAAAAGTCATCTGGTCATCTTTTGTACCTAGGCAGTAGCTTATTCTTAGAACTTTGTTTGGGTATGACTTCAAAGTTTAACAAAAACTAAAATAATTGTCCTAGTGAGAGAGAACATGTTCCTCTGCTCAATGTTTTATACCCCAAAGCCCAATAATTTTAATTAGTCACCTCAATTTTATTTTCATCAAATCTATACAAGCCTTCACAAATTCATGTTTCTTACAGTTACAATATAATTTCTAATCCTAAAAACTTTCCTCCTCAGATCTGCATCTCCTTTTATCTATCAGTTTACATACCTCAACATCACTAATCCATATTCTCTGGTTATCTTTCTCGTTTTTCTTCTCTCTTTTGCTTCATGGTAAGTTAAACTTCAAAGCATGGTTGTCACGGCGAGTCGATGGACCTCCGGCTATTCGACTAGTCGATCAGTCTTGGACTAGTCGTAGACTAGTCGACCAAAATAAATATAACTATAATTAAATATAATATAACATATAAGTATATTTCTTATAATTTAGACTTCTAAATTCCAAGTTTCTAGCATCTACCAAAATATTGTAGATCAGATCCTTGTATTTCATATCCAAGGATGAGTACTTGTCACAACTTACAAGTCACAACTTTGTTAATTATTATAACTTACAATTAAAACTAACAAGTACATACATACATACATGATACATATATGTATATAAATAATCACATTCGTATACATAAACACAAATAATATATATGTATAGTTATAAAATATCATATTATACTTATATTGTCGTACATATATGTATATAATTATAACTACATATATATATATGAAAGAATAAGAAAAAGAAGCTTAATGTGAATTTAAGTTAAACAAGATTGGAAAGTGGAAAAGCTCAGTATATGTCATTTAGGGCTGGGTTGCACAGTTTCTCTTGTTAGATTAGAAAATAGCGTTGAAATCTCTGTTAAAATGGATTTGAACAGGATTTGGGCCTTTAAAATAAACCAGTCGATGACCTGGAACGACGAGTCGGCTCGACTAGTCGCCCAGTCAATCGACTCGTCGCTCGAAATATCTGATTTTCTCCGGTCGACAAGTTCAGTCAACTTTTAAATCTCGATTGCTCGACTAGTCGTCGCGACTAGTCGAGCGCCGTGACAACTATGATTCAAAGTGATTCCTGTTGCCTTGAGCTCTTTGATTTGAACTCATTTAGAGCATCACCTTTGGCAGCGGCCCTGTTAGGCAGAAGATCTGACACATGTGCGAGATGTTTAACGCTCAGACTTTATCATTTCTCGTCAAGTTCTATCATTTGTGCAGGCTTTCGCCTGCCTCTTCATCTTTGTAAAGATTACTTCCGATAGAGTCATCATCACTACAACCCTCCTGATCACAACCAATATCACAAACTTCTTCTCGACTTTTATGTCCAACATCTCTATCCGAGTGACTTAACCTTATCTTAAGAGGAACCTGTGACGTCGAAAGCTTCCTGCTTGCATAACGAGGATCATCATCCTAGTTATCATTGTACCTTAAGTCACTTCCACTGTCAGAGTATGAACCCTCACAGCCGCTTTCGTAATGATGGGGTTGACTGCCGATTTGCCCTCAGATAGGCCAGTTCTTCCGGCTACCTTATGAAGTAACTTCTCAAGGTCCGCCAATTTTTGTAGTTGAAAACACGAAGTGGATGTAACCTGTGCTAATACCAAACTGTAAATAAAATTGAATACTAGTACAAGAAAAGATAGAGGATAACTGTAGCTTGTGAATCAGTTTATTAATAAATAATATATCGGCACTTTCACCCTCATATAAGATAGCAGCTAACTACACTTTCCAGATAAATTGTAGTAACTAGTGATCACAGCATACATTTTTTAACTAAAAAATCTGCTCTTTAAGATGTCTGTTGTTTCCTTGCATATTTTGACTCAGCTGCTACAGCATTATCACCTAGATGAGAAGACTTGTACATATTGATAGAAATTTCACGTATATGTCAAAAGTGATTTATATATGTACATAGTCACACACACATACCATGTGCATCACAATGCCTGCAATTAAATTTGTACTATTCTTAAATTAGGAGCTGTAAAAAAGGCCAAGGCCAAGATTATCCTTCTTATAGCAAAAGAACACGAAGATCAACTACAACGTAATTGAAACTCTTTAGAGCAAAATTGTTATAAATGGTTATAGCTATTGCTATAATTTGACACCAAAAAGTACTTTTAATGGAGCCTTTTTAATCAGAGTTTTATAACATTTTGTTCCAAATTATAGAAACTAACTTAAATCCTGTGCAATGCACGGGTTCCCTTTAATGTTTAAAATTTTAATTTGTCCCGTCAAATTATAATCTTAAAATATTTATATAAATATATAATAATTATAAATTTATAATTAAAAGTATAGGATAATATGTGATCATAGTTTAGTAGGATAAGTATACTATGTATAGTAGTTTAAGAATTTAGTAATTTATATAACACTATTTATTTATTTATTTTAAATAGCATAAACTGTAGTCGTAATTTAGTAGGATAAGTAGATTATGTCTAGTAGTATAACAATTTATTAATGGATATATAACACTATTTATTTATTATTTTAATGACCAAAATTAGAGGATGACCGTTGAACCAAATTATACCACATTCCGATTATTATAGTATAGTATAAATTAAATTTAACTTTAGCATTGCATTGACTAGTTCTCGTAGTAACAAAAGTCATATATTTATACCTGGTCTAGAAAAGAAAATTGAATCCGCATTTACACACTCATACACTTCCTGCCAATGTGATGTGATAAATTACCTAATTTAGCAACGAAAATGATAACCTAAAATTCCTGTAGTGACAAAAATCATATCCTTTTTCCTAATCTAAAAACAAAATCACAAGAATTCCAGCTAGAACAGGTCTCTGTGCAAAAGAATTAATCAACAAATGCGCAATTATGATTTTAAATGATAATGTTTGTGAATATATGAATATAACTATTCATTTTCCCAAATCAAAATTAGAATATTGTAATATAACTTTCCTTTTTCTAATAGCTAGCTCTATCTCTGCAAATATGACATTATTTCTTTGCTAATAGTTCCCTAAGTGTGTGCATGTATTTTGAAACAGCTAGTTACACACTATGTATATATTGGGAGCTACTCTAGCGAGACCCCTGTTATGATGAGAAGTGAAGGGTGGACCTAAAATAGGCCCAATAAGTGAAGTCTCGTGTATGTGAATCTAAAGGCTAACCAATATTTTGCTATGCGGTCCCGTTTTCAAAAAACAATCCAAGCCCCCCCCTTCTTTTCTTCTTGGTATTACACCCGGCCATCCATACTGATTGAAATCGTCTTCTTCTCTAAAAATGTACGCTCATTTCTCCTCTTTTCTCCTTCCCATCTCTTTTCTTAGACCCCGTTTGGGCTTATTTTTTATTTTCTAGCCACTTGAAGTAAATTACATCTGTTTGGTTAACCTTTTCTTTTTCAAGTTTAATTGGTTGCTAGCCTTGAAATTTTAAGTACGCTTAGCCTTTTTCCTCTCCACTTATTTTATTTGTCTCACAATACTGAAAACCTAGGACGCACCGACATTCTAAAAATAATACCGTATGCGTGTCGGACACGGCCGACACGGTGACACAGCACCGACACGGCTGAGTATGTGTCTCACACGACAGAAAAAGGCAACCGACACGCGACCGATACGGGTTCGACACACGACCGACACGGATTTTTTTTTTCAAAGTCCAAACCATCTTATATTAATCATAATTTTGTGTATCTCTGTCTTTTATAACCTCCCCTCTTCATCTTTTATAACCCTATATATATACAATCAAATATATACATACATCTAAATATATAAAAATAACTTTTATATTTTAATAACTTTTTTTGTCGTGTCCTGTATCCAGGACACTTTGATAATTGACGAATTCCCGTGTCCCGTGTCGCCATATCAGTGTCGGTGCTTCCTAGTTAAAAACAAGTGAGCACGTGTTATTTTAGCAGCACCTAAATTAATTTTTATGTATAACAGATTTTACCAGCCTTAAATTTTAAGCGTCCAACATACTTTTTCCTCCCCACTTATTTTATTTGTCTTACAACACTAAAAATAAGTGAGCACGTGTTATTTTATCAGCACCTAAATTAATTTTATGTGTTTATATTTTAAATTTTAAATCTTTATTATTATATTAAGGACGAAATTTTGAAAGTTGTAGTACGGTACTTATCTTTTAGTACATGCTAAATTTACCTAATTAATAATATAGTATTGAAAATTAAATTTAAATTAAATTACAAAATCATAAATATTAAAGAAAATCCGTGTTTCGCGAATTTTAAACTAGTATAAATTGCAAGAAAATTTAATTTTAGACAAAATTTACCGAGCACTAATTTTATCTTTAAGTTAATTTATCCAAACAGATGCGTCAAGCTTAAAGTTACAAATGTCACTTTTCATTTTAAGTAATTAAGTCATACTTTAAGTGATAAGTAACTATTTTAAATTAAGCCAAACGGCCTCTTAATCTATTGCTATAACTGTCTTTTTATCCATCATAATTAATGTCCACCTATGTTAAAACACAAATCACTTATATGTAAAAATCGATCACCTCAAACACACTCAAGTCACCCAAATTTAAACCAAATCACTAAAATTTTATGCAAATCACCAATAAATATAAATACAAATAATCGCATTTTCACCTTAAAAAAAAAAATGTCCGAAATCACCGATTTTATGTTTCAACTCACCATATATATGCAAGTTGATAGATATAATTCAGTAATAAAACTTTGTCGCAACAAAAGTATCTCAATTGAAACATGTGGAGTAATAATATGTTACTTGAATACAAAGAAGATAGATCTATAAGAAAATCTTATAGAAAAAGTAAGTAATAGGTGGATGTGAATGATGAGTGTTCAGATTTTGTATGTGAGAAGACATGCAAGTGACGGTGATTAATTTGTGGGAGAGGGTGTGCTCGTTGGAGATGATTAATTTGGTGATGTATAAACATGTATGTATATGTATAGTAATAGTAAAATGGGTGGATGCAGAGTAATAATGTGAATGTTTGATATATGATTGTGTGGTCCAGATTCTAAGATGTCAACGAAAATCTAGGGCATGTCTCATTTCTCATTCTAATTTAGAGTCTCATTTGTATATGAGTAAAATGTATCTACAGTTGAATGTAGATTAATTTCAACTGTAGATTAATTTCCTAAAGTCATCAAGGCTCCGTTTGGGAGTGTTGAAAATCGTTGTGATGTGAGAAAAAGTGTTTGTGGAAAAAGTGCTGTCAGGAAAATTAGATGACTGTTTGATAATTTTTTTAATTTATGCATATTTTGAGATATAATATATAAAAATAATATTTTTGAGAAAGTTTGATGGTGAAACTGATAGCTACTTTCTGCAAAAGTTCAAAACAGTTTTTTTCAAAAATATGGGGGACATGTTTTTGCTAACAGCAGTTTTTAGACCAAAAACAATTTTCCAGACAGTAACTTTTAGAATTTATCAAACACCTATATGACAGTTTTTCAGCAAAAAACAGTTGTAGCTTTCTGCAACAACAAACGGGCCCCAAGTGTTTTACTGTGTATTTTTATTTCAAAGGTTATGTTTGGAAATCAAGCTTAACATCTAATCATAATGAGAACTATGCATGCAGGAATAAGGAACAAGTTGGCTAAGGTGCTGAGTGCAAGGAGGCCAACGTGTCCATTTCATTTTATCTAGTACTAGTTGTTGTGACATGCTGATATGACATGGGCACTTTAGTATTTTACATATGTAGGTTGTTATTATGGTACCGTTGTGCTAGAATAAAAGCTGGACAAGTGTAGGGTGGTCCTCAACATGTGAGGCATTCTCTTTTCTGAAAAATATTGTGGTGCTCAGAAATACATGTTCGTTTTGTTTTCTCCTACACAACTATTCATTGCATATTGTTTCTAGATCTATAAAGTTTTTATGGTATCAGAGCTTGCATCTGGTAGCTGCATTAGTGAGAAAGTTTGTGTTTAAAGAAGTTATAGCCTAGTGTGTTGAGTGGTCGAGTTGTCATATCTGGAAAGTAGTGAAAAGTTGTAAGTTTCCAGATTTACTCATGGCTACTAGTAGGGTGTCTTTTGCAGATCTGCAAAACCCTTTGTTTTTGCACCCATCAGATGGTCCATTGTCTATCAGTGTGTCAAAGCTGCAAGGTGCTGCAGATTACAGATCTTGGAGAAGGTCGTTCGAGATCCAAAACGGAAGTTGGGGTTCATAGATGGTACTGTGTCAAGGAGTGTCACTGATGTTGTTGAAGCTAGCCAATGGGACACATGCAACAACATGGTAATTTCTTGGCTACATAATAACATCTCTGATAATATCAAGAACTCTGTGCTTTTCATTAACACTGCTTTTGAGATATAGAAACAACTTGAAAAGCGTTTCTCATTGACTAATGGTTCCAGAAAGTATAAGTTAAACAAAGATCTGTTTAATTTAAAGCAAAATGGTATGAAAGTGAGTGACTATTTTACAACCCTGAGTAGTTTGTGGGAGGAAATCGAGTCAATGAACGTCCTACCCATCATTAACAATGTCACACCTGAAGTGACTAGATTATTGACATCTATAGATGTAATGAAAGAGGAGGCTAAATTATTTCAGTTCTTGAATGGGTTGGATGATGTGTATGGGGCACAGAGAAGTCAATTACTCATGATGACACCGTTGCCTCGGTGGAAATTGCATGTGCTGCTGTGCAGTAAGAGGAGTCGCAGAAAGAGGTGTTGTTGCAAGGAGGAGCAAGGGAAACTGATATTGTTGCCATGTATAACAAAAGCCAAGGTGAAAGGAACCCAGCAGAAAGAAACATGGTGTGCACTCAGTGCGGAAGGAAAGGGCACATGGGAGACAAATGCTGGGGAGTAACAGGTTACCCGAAGTGGCATTACAAATAAAAACCTGGTCAAAAGACAGTCCCGGGAAAGTGGAATGTAAACCGAGGAAGTCAGGGCACTCATCCGAAAGTTGCAAACAATGTGCAAGGAAATACTAGTGGGGCACAAACGGTGACAATAACGGCTCAACAACTGGATCAGCTTTTAAAATTGATACCCAAGAATGAAAGTACAACTGGCAAAGAAAGTGAAACTGATGAAGAAATTGACTTTGGTTTCTCGGGGATGGTGAGCAAAACCAGGGTTGTTAGTGGTGCAGAGTGGATCATAGATTCTGGAGCGTCGGATCATATGACACACTCCTTACAAAATATGATGAATATTAAACAGACTCCGACAACGTTCACAATAACCCTTCCAACAGGAGCAACCGCAGTCATAACACACATTGGTGATGTTCAACTGAAAAATGGGTTGACACTGTCAAATATATTATATGTTCCACAGTTTAATCATAATTTGTTATCTATTCACAAGTTGTCCAAAGATGCTGGGTGTGAAGTGATGTTTAAACCTGAAAGGTGTGTGATATTGAACTCGAGTACCAAAGATGTGATGGGAATTGGAGAAATGAGGCAAGGACTTTACTATTTGAAGAATGACAAGCTGCTGGCTACAGGACAAGCTGTGAATAGACAAGTCACAGTAAAAGCAGAGAGTAACAATGCTTCAAAGTCAGGGGCACAACTCGTTTTCACTATGGCATAAAAGACCGGGGCATGCCTCAGTATCCAAGATGCAACATATACCTGAAATCAAGTCATGTCTCAATCAACAACAGGATCAGGTATGTTTCACCTGCCCTTTAGCAAAAATGACAAGGCTGCCTTTTCCTGTGAGCAATTCACATACGCTACAAAAATTTGAGTTAGTGCATGCAGACATCTGGGGTCCATATAAAGTGCCTACAAGAGGTAAATATAGGTACTTTATAACACTGGTAGATGATTACAGTCAGATGACTTGGGTTTATCTGTTGGAGAAGAAGTCGGATTACATGAATACACTGTTGAATTTTGAGAGTTTTATGGAGGCACAGTTTGGAGGAAAATTCAAAGTAATTAGATCAGACAATGCCTTGGAGTTTGTTGATAAAATTTGTGTAGATTACTTCAACAAAAGGGGAGTGATTCACCAGGTGTCATGCCCATACACACCTCAACAAAACGCGAGGGTGGAAAGAAAGCACAGACAGGTGCTAGAAGTTGCAAGAGCATTGCGTTTCCAGTCTGGCTTAAGTCTAAATTTCTGGGGAGAGTGTGTGTTGACAGCTACGTACATTATCAACAGACTCCCAAATGCAGCCCTCAAATTTGAAGTTCCCTATGTAAAGTTAATTGGTAAAGCTGTGGAGTATGAGGAGTTCAAAGTATTTGGTTGTTTAGCTGTGGCTTATAACTCATCTCATGGCACCGATAAGTTTGCAGCGAGGGGCGTACCGTGTGCATTCATAGGGTATCCTTATGGAACCAAAGGTTACCGTCTGCTAAATCTGGCCACAATGCAGATACTCATTTCAAGGCATGCGAAGTTCAATGAAGAAGTGTTCCCCCTGAATCAACACACTGCCAAACCATATATGCATCATTTACCCCTGAGTATGCCATATATAGATGATGAAGAACTGGTGGATGATAGGGAGAATGATTACTCAGATGAAAGGCAGAACGTGAAGGAAGGAGATCATTCCACCAATGCCACTAATGAAGCTGAAGTGCAAGACAATGTAGATGGAACGACCCTGCGTCGAACAACAAGAGTAACAAAAAGGCCGGGATGGATGGATGATTTTATTACTCCCGGGTCTTCAAACAATGCACAATGCATGAGCATTGCAGCAGTGGCAACACAGGTCACAAGCCCAGAATATCACTGTTTTCTAGATGCCATAATTCCTCAAGTTGATCCGCTTCATTTCAGTCAAGCAGTTAAAACTCAAAATTGGGTGGACGCAATGAATACTGAATTAGATGCATTAGAAGCAAATGAGACATGGGAAGTAACCAAATTGCCCCCCAATCGAAAGGCAATTGGGTGTAAGTGGATATTCAAAACCAAGTTCAAGGCGGATGGTACCATTGACAAGTACAAAGCAAGGCTGGTAATCTTGGGGTACAAGCAGATGTATGGAATTGACTATGTGGAAACGTTCACGCCCGTAGCAAAGATGACTACGGTAAGAGCCCTACTTGCAGTTACCGCGATGAAAGATTGGGAAGTACACCAGATGGATGTGTCAAATGCCTTTTTGAATGGGGAGTTGGAGGAAATTATGAACATGTTGATGCCTCAGGGATACAAAGGATTGGGTAGCAGAATTAAGCTGAACCAAGGAGACAACTCGACTGAAGAAACTCAACAATGGGTATGTAGACTCAAGAAGGCCATATATGGACTGAGACAAGCGCCTCGTCAATGGCACCACAAATTATCTGTGACACTGGTGTCCATAGGCTTCAAACACTCAAATGCTGATTACAGTCTCTATTCTAAAGTAACGGGGGACGTCATTACACTTGTGCTCATATACGTGGATGATTTGTTGATATCTGGAAATCAATTTAGTGCCATGACAGACTTAAAAATGGTCTTGTCATCGCATTTCCATATGAAGGATCTAGGAGCAGTGAGTTACTTTCTGGGATTAGAGATTGACAGAAGCAATGCGGGCATCTTTGTGTCACGAAAAAAGTATGTGTTAGATTTGCTGATGGAATTTGGAATGACAAATGCATCGCCATTGAAACTGCTAATGGATTCACACATCTCCTTGACTCCAGACAAGGGAGAAGTACTTGGAGACCCACAGCCTTATCAAAAACTTTTGGGCAAGTTAATCTATCTAATGATCACAAGGCCTGACCTCAGTTTTCCTGTTCACCATCTTGCTCAGTTCATGCAGAGGCCCACGAATGTGCATATGCAAGCAGTAAACGAGTCCTGAGATACTTGATTAATAATCCAGCACAAGGGATACTACTAGCATCATTTACAGTGGCAAAATTGACGGCATATTGTGATAGCGATTGGGATAGTTGCCCCACTACACGCAGGTCCACTTCAGGGTACTGTGTACTTCTTGGAGACTCACCCATCTCCTTGAAAACCAAGAAACAGTCGGTAGTGGCAAGGTCTACAACAGAGGCGGAGTATAGAGCCATGGCTATGGCCTGTTGTGAAGTTACATGGATATCATCACTACTGAAAGACATGGGTCTCACTGATTTGCCACCTACACTTATCAAAAGTGACAACCAAGCTGCACTGGCTATAGCAGCAGACCATGTGTCACATGAAAGGACGAAGCATGTGGAAATAGATTGCCATTTTATTCGTGACAAGATAGCTGAAGGAGCAGTCATAACCATGCACGTTCCATCTCATGCCCAGGTGGCAGATATGTTCACAAAGCAACTCTCGGTGAAGCAGCACAATCATCTCCTACGCAAGTTTGGCATCTCGAGCTCACTCTCCACACCACTTGAGGGGGAGTAATGAGAACTATGCATGCAGGAATAAGGAACAAGTTGGCTAAGGTGCTGAGTGCAAGGAGGCCAACGTGTCCATTTCATTTTATCTAGTACTAGTTGTTGTGACATGCTGATATGGCATGGGCACTTTAGTATTTTACATATGTAGGTTGTTATTATGGTACCGTTGTGCTAGAATAAAAGCTGGACAAGTGTAGGGTGGTCCTCAACATGTGAGGCATTCTCTTTTCTGAAAAATATTATGGTGCTCAGAAATACATGTTCGTTTTGTTTTCTCCTACACAGCTATTCATTGCATGTTGTTTCTAGATCTATAAAGTTTTTAAATCAACTTGAGAGTGTATTCAAAATTGAAGATTAGTGAATACATAATATTATATTTCTTTGAATTGAATACAAGTATGACCGTAAATTACATTCTTTTAGTAATTGACTTTAGAAATTTAATTTATAGTTAACTGTTGTTACATTGTACCTTTTGTATACATATAAATTTAATAAAGCATATACACAGTTCTCATTTTATGTATGTGACGTGACAGGTTTATTTGTTCAAAGTTCTATGATTCAGGATGAGACAATGTTTGAAGAATCCATTTGGATGTGGGCACATCGGAGAGTTGTGCGAAGACCAGTTATACCAGGACCACTTTTACGTGAGGTGTTAGAGAACCACCGGTTGAGATCAATGAATTTGAGTGATTCTGTGCATGAAAACATAAATTCTGTGTGACACGCATATGTCTTAGCTAGGTCTTGAAGTAGACTCTTCCCTTTATATATTTTTGAATTTTGTGTATATAAATTGCTTTAGTTTATATTATGAGTAAAGGGTGATATCCTTGATTTTTATATGTAAGCTTCTGTCACGGTAAATGACTCTTAATTAAACCGTTTTACCATTTTACCCAGCTTTGTCATCTTTTGTTTTTACAAACATGGCAAGGAAAAAACATCATCAACTTGTTCCATTTATTTTCATTTCATGATCGCATGGTATACAAGAATCAATAAATAGTGAATGACTCACTCCCTGTAGCTCAACTTGTTGAGATCGGGACACTTTAGGAGCTCACACTCCAAGGTCCCAGGTTCGATTTCAGGTGCATTCACGGATTTAAGAAGAGTCTCATACGATGGGATGTTGTGAATTAGTTGAGGTGCGCCCGGATTTTACATTAACTAATTGTAGGTGCATGTCTTTAACCAAAAAGAACATTATACATCAAAACTCAAAACATAATGATGTTTGATATATTTCGAGACATCAGTTTGGTTCTGTGAGCTGATGTCTATCAGTAGTGAGACATTAGTTCATAGAGAGTGATGTCTCTTTTTTTTAACAATGGTAAGTGATGTCTTGGTATTAGTTATGCATAGGTTATTTAAATTACTAGATGACGCCTTCTTTCTTTTTCATAATTTTTATAATAATTTTCATAACTTGCACGGGTGTAATATGCATATTTTGGTATCAAAATAATCGAAAACTGGATTATATTACTTAGCAAAAAAAAAAACTGAGAACCACCGGTTGAGATCAATGAATTTGAGTGATTCTGTGCATGAAAACTTAAATTCTGTGTGACACGCATATGTCTTAGCTAGGTCTTGAAGTAGACTATTCCCTTTATATATTTATGAATTTTGTGTATATAAATTGCTTTAGTTTATATGGAGTAAAGGGTGATATCCTTGATTTTTATATGTAAGCTTCTGTCACGGTAAATGACTCTTAATTGAACCGTTTTACCATTTTACCCAGCTTTGTCATCTTTTGTTTTTACAAACATGGCAAGGAAAAAACATCATCAACTTGTTCCATTTATTTTCATTTCATGATCGCATGGTATACAAGAATCAATAAATAGTGAATGACTCACTCCCTGTACTCAACTTGTTGAGGTCGGGACACTTTAGGAGCTCACACTCCAAGGTCCCAGGTTCGATTTCAGGTGCATTCACGGATTTAAGAAGAGTCTCATACGATGGGATGTTGTGAATTAGTTGAGGTGCGCCCGGATTTTACATTAACTAATTGTAGGTGCATGTCTTTAACCAAAAAGAACATTATACATCAAAACTCAAAACATAATGATGTTTGATATATTTCGAGACATCAGTTTGGTTCTGTGAGCTGATGTCTATCAGTAGTGAGACATTAGTTCATAGAGAGTGATGTCTCTTTTTTTTAACAATAGTAAGTGATGTCTTGGTATTAGTTATGTATAGGTTATTTAAATTACTAGATGACGCCTCCTTTCTTTTTCATAATTTTTATAATAATTTTCATAACTTGCACGGGTGTAATATGCATATTTTGGTATCAAAATAATCGAAAACTGGATTATATTACTTAGCAAAAAAAAGAAAAAAGAAAACTGAATCATATTTACATCAATGAATAAAGCCAAACTGCAACGCTATTCGAGCCGAAAAATGGCCCTAAATGTTATTTTTTAGGGGAGAATGGACTTCAATATCACTTTCTAAAAAAAATAGGTCCCAAATGTCATTTTCTAAAAAAGATGGCACCAAATATCCCTTAAAAACTTACTTTCAAATAACGTTTTGGTTAAACAGAAAAACGAACATTGTTACCCATTTTTCAACCTAACTCATATTTTTTTTTATTTTTTCTTTAACTTATTTCATCCTTTACGTCACATTTGTGGAGCCGAAACAACACTTATTCACGTTTTTAACAATAAAACATAACTTAAGAATTTTTAATTATTATTTTTTATTTTCATATCTTTTTATGGGCTTTCAAAAACTTTAAAATTTAAAATTCAACAGTGACCAATAATTTAACAATTTTTAACATTTTAAGGTTCAACAATCCCTTTTGGGTTTTAGAAATATTAAAAATAAATTAATAAAACGTACACCGATTTAGGGTTTGGGATTTAGAGTTTAGGGCATTTAGGCTATGTACAACAGTTATAATCTAAAAATATAAATTTGGATCAACAACTGATCATCCAAATTTCTGACCAACTCCAACAGTGTGATCCAAATTACTTTTTACATATAATAATATATAAATATCATATTAAACAATTTTATCTTAAATTTATCGTTTAATCATTATTAACAATTTAATATAATATTTCATAAATTAATTAAATCACAAAAAATTAATACACATAAAAATATTAAAATTTTGCACTTAATTCACGAAAAACACATTCATTGCAATAGTTAACATACAAAATATTATTGATACACGCTAATTTTCCGAATTAGTATATTCTTCCCACAAATGCTCAATTAATTCATCTCTAAGTGCAATATGTGCCTCTTTATTTTTTTATTTTTCTAAAGCGGTGCAGGAATTTTTGGAATCGAGTATTTTTATCGATCGGAATAGTCTCAACTTCTGGATCCGGCACTTCTGACTCTTCAGTGTACTTCTATTTAAATTTTAATAAAATTATGTTTTCTCATTATTTTAACTTTTAGTTTAAAAACAAATTTTGTTAACTATTAATTATATTCTGTTATTAATTATATAATTAAAAAGTCAAAATTTAATTTAAAATTTCATAAACTACAAATAACAAAATTAATTTTTTTATATTAAACCAAGTGATTCAAATTTGGATTAGTGAACAGTAGTGATCCAAAATTGGATCAGTACTATTCACGGGTCCAAATTTGGATCACCATTTGGATCACTATTGGAGGAGAATTTGGGATAATCTACACCTTGGATCTTTGAATCACTATTGGATTTGCCCTTATACCCTAAACCCTAGAGCCTAAACCCTAATTTATTCTCCCTAACCTTTAGAAACCGAACTCTAATTATTAACTGTTTTAAATATTTTAGTGTTCACCAGTTCCCAATTTGGGTTTTCAAAATATTAAATTATTTATATATATATATATATATGAATAAAGTACGAACAAAAGACATCTTAGAATAAAGTTTTGAACTTGAAAACATAACATTATTGAGTATTTTTGGTTTAAAGAAAAAAAGCAAAACGCAATTGCAGTTTGCGTTAACATTGAAAACAAGATTTGGAATCACGTTTCTTTTTTAATAACATAATTTGAAATTGCGTTTTTTGATTTAAAAAAGTAAAAATATAAAAAAACGTAAGACGCAATTGCATTTTTTATATATTCACAAAAACTGCAACCGAAACTCCGTTTTAAAGTGACATTTTGGGCTATTTTTTTCTAGAATAACATTAATGGTTATTCTCCCCCAAATAGTGACATTTTACTCATATATTAGGGAAAACGAAAAACTAGCTACCCAATCAAATTTAAATTCAGCAAAAATTTCATTGTAGAGTACAAGGTAGAACCCTTATTCACTAGAATTGTTGACTCAATATATGTTAGCTAGTTAAGATAACTAGGTCTATAGCCCATGCCATGCACAAACATACTCTTAATTGTGTTAATTGAAACTGTTTTTGCCATAATTATTGACGACAGTCATCAAATGAATGAATAATTTATTTATTTATACATATTAGCACAAGTGATTGAGGTATATTTGCAATGGTGAATTTGCAGTAAGTAATAAATTATGTTAGTGTACATTTTTTCTATTTCATAATTAAATGATATTTGTAATATTTTAATGCTTAGAAAGTAAAATAAATACAAGTGATTTTGTGTACCTGATGTATATCAATTACTCTAAATATAAAATAATTATTAATTTATTTTTTAATTATTTAATGTGTTTATGTCTTACAAATGTGATTGATGAGTCATACTACATAGGTAATTGTAAGTTTACTCACTGATATTCTTCGTCCCAATAACATTCTATTTGGGGATGTTCCAACAAGTTGTTAACATTTCCTAAAATGACATGTTATTTTTATAATGACTCCAAAATTTACCTTCGCTTTCTTAATTTTTCTTCAACATAATTCATTTTTCAATCTTTGTGTCTAACAACGGTGTTAATAACATATGTGACGGTGGGAGTATATGATATATATCATATAATGATTAATAGTTAAGTATAAATCGTACATATCTGTATAAATAGTTTATTCTATTTTTATTCATTGAATTTAATATAATATTTCGTCATTTCATGATGAGGTTAGATTGATGACAGATAAGAATGTACGAGTATGTATATATATATGTGTGTGTGTGTGTGTATGTCTCTGTATTAATATATATATATATATATATATATATATATATATATATATATGAATATATATATATATATATACATATATATATATATTATATATACGTATGTATGCACATATTAATTATACAATAATTGATATTTTTAATAAATGAATAATGACAAGGTGAATTAAATATTATATAGATATTAATGTAGGGGAATAATTGTCAAATGATTTAATTTGTTCAACAAACTCCCCTAGTGATGTTAACAGCATATCAGACGGTGATAGTATATGATATATATCACATAATTATTAATATTGAAGTATAAATCGTACATATGTGTCTAAATAGTTTATTTTATATAATTTAATATACTATTTGGCCATTTCATTGTGTTGGTGTACGGTGTTAAATTGATTACAAATAAGAATATATGAGTATATATTTATGTATGTGTGTGTGTATATGTGCGTGTGTATCTGTGTATGTATGTATATATGTATGTATGTATGTATGTATGTATGTATGTATGTATGTATGTATGTATGTGTGAGGACGATGTTAAATTGATGACAAATAAGAATCTACATGAGTATGTATCTATATTTGTATGTGTGTGTATGTGTATGTGTGTGTATGTGTGTATGCATGTATGTACATATGTATATATATATGTATGTATGTATGCATGTATTAATATATCTATATATATTTGTGTGTGTGTGTATGTATGCATTTATATATGTATTAATGTATATATGTATGCAAATATTAATTATACAACAATTGATAATTTTTAATAAATGAATGATGAGGTGAAATAAATATTATATAGATATTAATGATGCGTCAAGTAATATATATTAGTTGTGAGCAATAAGTATTATATAGATATTAATAACCACCTAACAAATATTAGTTGTGAGAATAAATATGTATGTATGTGTGAGAACGATTTTAAATTGATGACAAATAAGAATACATGAGTATGTATCTGTGTATGTATGTGTGTATGTATATGTATATATGTATGTGTGTATGCATGTACGTACGTACGTATGTATATATGTATGTATGTATGTATGTATGTATGTATATATGTATGTATGTATATATGTACTAATAATATATATATGTATATATATATTGTATGTACGTATGTATGCATTTATGCATGTATTAATATATGTAAGTATATATATATTATATGTATGTATGCATTTACGTATGTATTAATATATGTATGTATGTAAATATTAATTATACAACAATTAATAATTTTTAATAAATGAATGATGACGTGAAATAAATATTATATAGATATTAATGATGCGTCAATTAATATATATTAATTGTGAGCAATAACTATTATATAGATATTAATAGTCAACTAACAAATATTAATTGTGATAACAAATATGAAATAAATATTATATAAATATTAAATAGGGGCATAATCGTTATATAAATTAAATTGCTCATCAAATCCCCTGTTGTTGTACTGTATATATAACATATTACATCCTTAATGAAAAATGATAACTGACAATATATAATCTATTTACAGAGCTAATTATAGTCACTGAAAAAACTTGGAGAGCTACAAAGCAAGACCAAAAACGGAATGTAGACTTGCATTCCTCCCATGTTTGCGTCCGGAAACATACCTACTTATTCTCTGTCGTATAACGGCGGATCCGATCCCCTCCGAACAAGTTAGCATGTTCCTGGCCACAAAAATAATATTGACGATAAATGAGAATAGTTAACGTATGTGCATGCATGTGTGTACGCATGTAAACTTAATGTTTTTTTATATCATGTTTGTATGTGTGTACGTACTAATGCTACTAAAGCTTACGAGATAATGTAAATTTCTTTTACTCCTTTATAATTTAAATTTGAACATTAATTTGGAAAAAAAAGTATACCTAAAAACTGATAACTATTTTAGTTAATTAATTACACGAAGAGTCGAACTATTGAGTTTCCGCAAGGGGAGAAGAAACCAACCCTTTCACGTCTCTCCCCATGAATACAATAACCTATCAGTAAAGTTCTCTAAACATTGTTAACCCCACTCCTCCTCCTCCTCTGCCAGAAATATGTCATGGCCAGAATATAAGTGGTCTTTTTATGAACAGTCCTAACCCGAATAGCTTAGTGCAGGTACCTAATAATCTGTTCCAATCTCTTTCTTCACTGGCTGTTGGTATCTTTGATAACTCATTTTCTAGTAATGCAGTCTTGGATAATGCTATATGTATGGTAACACTCTGGGACTTGAAGAGTTTCCTAGTAATCCTAGTGCTATTCATTATGCGACTTTTGGTACCGATAGTTATCAGCTTTTGCCGACTGCAAATCAAGTTATTGTGATAAGTGAACTCTCCTTTCTCCCTTCCCAATAATATGTGGTACTGGTATCTACACGTAAGGGCAAAAAGAAGATAACAATGGAGTTAGCTGATGATTCGGATGATGTCAATAAGGTTCCAACAAAGTTGATGGTGCTTCAGTTCATTTTGGCGAGTTTTACGAAATATGGAGGGCAGCTCCACGGGAGTTGGTCACTAGCACCAGAAGGCACAAGATGTGGTCATTATTGAGGATTAATCCAGTTTAGTATTCTTATGTAGTATGTTAGTTTACTCCAGGTGCTAATCCTAGTTGATGGTCTAGTATGATCTATATTCTAAGTGTCGATTAGACTGCCTTAATATACGGCCTGGCTTATCTAAAAAGAAAAAAGGTAATTTTGTAAATTTTACTTATACCAAAAAATAGTATTATACCAATATTTTCAATATTTAGTATTAATATTAATATATTGTATAGATTATGGACCAACAACCAACAATACTTTTTCAAACCTTTTACAAAATTACTAAATTTTCGAAGATTTCTCATATACAAGATAATGATGTCTGTTATAAATTTTGAAACTCATTTTTTGCATGATTATTATTATATATATATATATTCAGTATATTAATAAAAACTAAAATGATATGAATATTTCTACTTTTATTATAATTATAATTATAATTGGATGTTTATTTAAATGATCATTATCCAAAATAATATATCAATGAAATTTGAACTAAATAAGTGCGATATATTAAATGTTTATAGTTTTGAATCTTTTTATTATTAATGTTCCTGTTGTTAGGGTAATTTGGTAACAACATCCCGAATTAATCAGGCCTAAATAACTGAATCATCCTTAATTTTCGGGTGAGAATGTGGCTGTTGCAGCTGCTGAGCAGAGGTGCGACTGCAGAGGAAAAGTTGGAATTGTGTATGAAAAATGAACTGAATCTGCAAAGAATCAAGCAAAATGACTGAAAAATATCTTCTCAATTCCGGCCAAATGTACTTGGAAAATAATCACAATGATTACACATGCCAATTTGTGTATAAAGCGAATATTCGAACCCTTTTGCCAATTGCCTACATGCCCTATATAAAGGGATCAAGTTCATTGTAGTTCTCTAGGGTCGGTCTCCATTCATTGGCCAATAATCTACATTTTTTATAAGCCAAAACCAGTTCCCACAGTTAATCCAATTGTTTACAAGTGAGGTTCTAGTGTCCAAGTGCGGCTAGACACTAGAAACCCATTTTAATCCATAACCGAGACATGTTTTTTATGAAATCATGTATTTATCCTTTATTTATTAATGTTTATCACGTTTTATGATGATAGAATCCCATTTGAAATCTATTCTATGAAGATATGAACTGTTTTACTTCATTTTAGGAGGTACAATCCTAGTAGGACAGTGATTCTGCCCTCAGAGGTACACTGATGCTCCTGCAACACTGATGCTCCTGCATCAGTACCTCACCATCCTTTTTAGCCATCCAGGTTCTTCCACCACCTCACCAACCCATAGGGACTTATTTCTGATTCATCACAGTACCTTCCATGACCACATAAACCTGTCAACAGCCAACTGAACCTCCTGGTTAGCTACTGTTTTGCTAAGAGCCCTGCACCTTGGTACATGTACCTTTAAAACTGTGAACCTTTGGGCCAAATCCATACCAATATACATCCTAGTACATTCCAGCCAATCACAATCCCTTTATGGACCTTAAATCTAACCCATGCAAGATTTTACGCACAACAACTACCCCGGTTCCTTGCAGTATTGAATACAAGTGGAACCAGAATAACCGTTTAACCGATCAATACTACCTGTTCAATTCCTTGGAGCTCTTGCTTCATGTGCAAGTACCTTGCACTCCTTTATGTAAACAACCTTAGGTTTAACCATGAACCTAATAATAACCCTCATGTTCCAGTTAGCTACCTTCCTAGAGCTCCTCCCTCAAGGTTAAATCCACATATCTTCCTTTAAAGAACTTCATATTCAACCATGGACCTGACCAGTTTTATATACTCTACTTCACCTATTTCTTGGAGCTCCTTCTCCAAGAATGAACCTGCACATGCCTATCCTCGCGGCTTCTAGTTCACCTATTTCACACATATATCCATCGAACCCATTTATCCATAAATAGGTTCAGCAGTTGCAAAGATGCTTCAATCTTCCAAAACCTGAGCTATCAAAATTACTAGAAGAAATTATTAGAAGCATGAGATAAGTAGCTCACACAAATAACAGATGTAGCTCAAACATATATAATTCATAGATGCAAGTGTGAATATACATGTGCAAATGAATGTGTGTATATGTATACATGTAAAACCATTGTTGCTTTAGTAATCAAGTTAAACTCTGGCAAACACACTCTTCCAGATATAATTCCGCAACTTTAAGATGTTCCAACCTTTCATCCAGATGTGCCTCTTAGGGTGTTAGATAATTTTCCCAGAACTTTTTGAATGATGCCCATAAATCATGGGGTTTTTTTCGAATCGTGCCCATATATCATGGGGCTTTCCAAACCATGCCCATATATTATGGGGCTTTTCCAAATATGTAAGAGGGACTATAGGAAGGTTATGAAGACGTCCTCAAGTTACTAGTATGTCTTTTCGAGTGGTTATATTTACGGGATATATAGCGTGCCTAGGTACCCACAGACAACTTAGCAAGCAAGTTTGAACATAATTTTAAACCTTATACATGAGATAAGAAAATGTTCATGACATAATGATCTATTGTGTTTAAATCCGTGTAATTTTCATGCTTTGAAATCATATAATATGCGTATTTAGATAAACATTAGTGCATGTAAGAAAGATAAGGAATCATTTGAAAAGATGAGGTTCGCACTGAGAACCTTTTACTAAAATGATTTAATAATTTTATTTATGCACATTAATCACGTGTAATGGTGAATATGTAAAAATGTGAGGGTAAAACTTATCTTTTTTTACTGCGTCGCCTTGGACTCATGTTCTGGTACATCATCAAACCTTGATGCTGGAAGCTTCTTTCTGCGAGAGAAGATGTATTCCGTCACGTATAATGTCCTTTCTTATCTGTTTATCTGGCTTTCTTTTAGGACTCATGCCCATGTTTGAACCTGGTATGATAGCGGTCTATTTACATAGCTAATCCAACAGGTTGGGTAGCTCAACAGATAATAAAACACATAAAATTCTTAATAACCGACCAAATAATAGTATGCCATATTTCACATGCATCATGTTAGATATTACAAATTCACATACATAAGCAATTACCCGATATTAATTTAGTACATTACAGCCAATGTATTGAATATAAGCACATATAAGTTATTATCTCACATATAAAGATGTCAGACATTCAATTTATAAGAGAGTTGATTAGTCATATTTCAAGGAAAAAACCCAATTATCTTTATAAAGCAATTTAAGTCATTCTACCCAAAAGGTAAACCTATGGTAAGTACATGAAACTAAGCCTTACAATTCCCTCAATTATTTCCTAGTTTTAAACAACATGTGCCCAAATTCCACTCTACGTACCCTACACATTCCATTAGGTTTAATCTTCTACCGTAAAGTACTTTATTATGAGCAAAATTAGGTGCGGACCTTATTTATAGATCTTGTAACTATCCCCAGTTATACTGGTCTAAGAAAATTATATTAAGTAATTATTCTAAGATTTAACTTAGGAGACGCTTGTACCTAGACCTTCACAATGACTTAGATTTTTACCATGTTATAATTAATCTAATTTTCATTAACCCTAGACAATTAATTAAAGCCCTTTGAACATGACCAAAGCCAAGAGTTCCAGGTTTTGAGCCTACCTTACCTATTCTTTATAATCAATAACAATTTTAACACTTATGCAGGCTCAGGTCCTTACACGTACCTTCCCTAAAGGAAAGTTGCATACACCTAACCCTTAAATTATAAAGTAAACTTTTATCACTCAATGCACAACTTGAAAACAAATAACCAATAATGAACTTCAAAATTCGAACCAACCTATGGCTATCATGCATCTCTAGTTGCTAATCAAGACGCACACCTTTTCCTTAACATTTCATTTCTATTTTCAAATGTAGCCTATGTACTTTAGTCGAACCTAGGTGAAAATTCTATAAGGAGTTTCCTGACTTAAAATAATATCTACTAGTCTTGTTCTCTAGTACGAATTTTACAAGCTATGCTATATATCAATATTTCATATATTCATTACTTGCACCAATTTTAAGTTTTAAACATGCTAAGGATCAAATGCACAATTATTCCTCTAACAGTTTATTATAAGCATGCAAACCTTTAACTTAACCTCTATGTATTCGAATAGAACTCACTGTTAAGTGGCATTTATATCCACTTATAATGCTTCGTAAAGCTTCGAATTGATGTTTTATACTTAAGTTATTTGTGTTTTTGATGTGTTATTGTAGTGTTTTGCATTCCAAGCATATATCAGGTATCGAGGTGATTTAGCATTGCTTTCATGCTAAAATGGTGTTAGGAAGATATAGTAAAGATCGTTCGTGCAAAGGCCAACAAGAACCAGCAAATAAAGAAAGCAAAATCAATTTCTCCAGAAGGTCAGCTCACCCGCGCTAGACGCGCGGCCGCGCCGAAGATGCAGAAGGACAGCGCACCCGCGCTGATGAAGCGCATGCCCGCGCCGTGTCGGGATATCAGAATTCTTGTTTCAATTAGAAGACTATTTTCTGGGCCTCTGGATTAATTGGGCTGCTATTTAAAGATAAAATGAAGACGTTTTTCTCAACAGAGCTTAAGGAGAAGACGACGAGAAGACCTATAGCACAATTCAATGAAGGCGAAGAAGATCTAGTTTATTCTTGTGATTCTGTATTCTAAGTTGTAATCTTGGATGCTCGTTTCTTGTTTGTTGAACCTATACTCTGGATTACGTACTTTGTTTATTATTCGCTTTATATAAAGACCTAGTTTCTTATACCGTGCTTTCATCGGAACCCACGTTGATGATGAGTTCGGTTATGAACTAATCGTCATTGTGGGGTTCTAACGGATTTATTTATGGATTTCAATAGTTAATATGTTTTGATACCTTAGTGTGTGGTGATTGTATGATATCCTAGTATTGGTTGTGCTTATTCGTCTTATGTGCGTCGCGAACATATAAGATAGCATGTTAATCTCTAATGAAGCGACATTGAATTTAGAGGTTTAGAACTTGCCATGCTAGCATAGGTTCATGTATTTATTATGCATGATTCGTAGGTAATTTTAACCATGTTACTTGCCCTATATAATCATGATAGATAACTTGAGCATTAAACCTTTATGTTGTCAAATTCTATAGACATATAGGGTCTCAACAAACTTGGTGTCTATTCAGCTTCTATCTCCTTTGTGGATGTCTGGTAGTATGTTATTCATGCAACGAAAATTGGCGTTTATCAGTTTCGTGTTATCTGATTAGTTGTCATCACCATTGCATGCTAAGGTTAAGAACAAAAGGACTTTGAATGAAGTATTTAATGAAGCTAAAATCCCATGTTTGTCTCATATAAGTAATTCAACCCCAATTCTCTTAGTTAATGCTATTTAGTATAATCTCTTAGTTTAATCAAACCCAATTTGTTATTTGTCTTAGCATTCAGTGATAACCATACATTGTTGAATATGTGCATAAATTGAACTTAACCTAAACCAGTCCCTATGGGAACGAGTCTGATTGATATCTTATACTACTTGTGAACGCGTATACTTGCGTGTTATTTTAGCGCGTGTTTTCACCCTAACAAGTTTTTGGCGCCGCTGTCGGGGACCCGGTGTTAATTTTTAGTTTATTTGTTTATCATCAGTGATCATTAAAGTTCATTGACTCGGACATTGTTACTTACTTGTTTACTTGTCGTGTTTCAGGTACTCTAGCGAACGTGTATGCATACACATTCTCGGTCTCGTAAGAGAACACTGGATCAAGCCGAGGAAGAAGTTGTAGTAGCTCAGGAAGTTTTTGAAGAAGTCGAGAAAGTTGAGGAAGCAGCACTAGTTGAGATGGGAGATCAAGCAGAAAATCTGAAGGCTTTGATGGACTATTCTCAGCCAAAGATCAATGATATTCAGTCCAGTATTATCAGACCAACGATCTCGGCTAACACCTTTAAGATCAAGTCGAGCACAATTTAGATGATACAGAATTCAGTTCAGTTTGGGGGTTCTCCTATAGAAGATCCCAACATGCACATCAGGGATTTCATCGAGATCTGCGACACTTTCAAGTTCAACGGGGTGTTTGAAGATGCTATTAAGCTGAGACTTTTCCCATTCTCTCTGAGGGATAAGGCTAACTGTTGGTTACATTCTCTACCAGCAGGTTCTATCACCAAATGGGAGGATCTTGCTCAAAAGTTTCTCACTAAATTCTTCACTATGGCAAAGACGTCTACAATCAGGAATGCTCTTACTCAGTTTGCGCAGCAATCCGGAGAATCTTTGTGTGAGGCTTGAGATCACTATAAAGAGATGTTAA
This sequence comes from Apium graveolens, assembly GCF_009905375.1. Taxonomy (NCBI): domain Eukaryota; kingdom Viridiplantae; phylum Streptophyta; class Magnoliopsida; order Apiales; family Apiaceae; genus Apium; species Apium graveolens. The sequence continues at coordinate 231,951,833 of NC_133653.1, forward strand.
GGAAGTGCCCACACCATGGCATGCCTGATTGGATGATCATAAACTGTTTTTACAATGGTTTGGGCACACAGTCTAGACCTATGCTCGATGGAGTGTCAGGTGGAGCCTTATGGGCCAAAAGCTATAATGAAGCTTATGAGTTGATTGAGCTAATGGCAGCTAATGAATAACAGAATCCAATGCAGCGAATGTCGTAAGGCAAGGTAGCAGGAGTTCTGGAAGTGGATACAGCTACTGCTATAGCTGCTCAACTTCAAACTTTGACGATAAAAGTGGATTCTTTGGCTAATTATGAAGTTAATCAGATCACTAGTATTTGTGAGCTTTGTGTGGGGGCACATGAGACTGAGCAGTGTGATATTTCTAGTGAATCAACTTAGTTTGTGAGTAACTTTCAGAGGTCACAACAGCAAGCTCCATCCACTTATCATTCCAACAATCGCAATCATCATAACTTCAACTGGAGCAACAATCATCCTAAGTTTCTGCATGAAGTGAAGTGGTACATGTGGGATGAGACGTTCCTATCTTAGCAAAGAGCTGACCAAATCATCAGGAGATGTATTCCGTACAGCGAAACGGGGAGGATCTTGTGAGATTGCCATTCGACTGCTTATGGAGGACACTATGGTGGAGAAAAGGCAACAGCTCGTATCCTTCAAGCAGGATTCTTTGGGCCGATATTGTTTAAGGATGCTCATCAGTTCATTTTGAAATGTGATCAATGCCAGCGTGTTGGTAATATGTCCAAGAGAGATGAGATGCCTCTTAATATGCTTCTCGAGGTTGAGGTCTTCGATGTTTGGGGAATTCACTTCATGGAGCCATTTATCTCATATTGCAATAATCAGTATATCTTGTTGGCGGCTGATTATATCTCAAAATGGGTGGAAGTCAAGACTTTAATGACGAATGATGTGAAGGTAGTGCTTAATTTTCTTCACAAGCAGATATTCACAAGATTTGGGACTCCAAGAGTCATAATCAGTGACGAGGGATCGCATTTTTTTAATCACAAGTTCACTGCTATGATGCAAAGGTATAATGTGAATCATCACATTACTATAGCCCACCATCCTCCGACTAATGGTCAAGCTGAGGTATCTAACAGAGAGATCAAGCGTATTTTAGAGAAAGTTGTGTGCCCATCAAGGAAGGATTGGTCTTTGAAACTTGATGAAGCTGTTTGGGTATATCAAACAGCATACAAGACTCCACTAAGCATGTCGCTGTTTCAATTGGTTTATGGGAAAAGTTGTCATTTGCTTGTGGGGCTAGAGCACAAAGCGTATTGGGGTTGAAGAAATTGAACCTTGATATGGATGTATCTGGTAAGAAGAGGATGTTTTAATTGAATGAACTCGACGAGTTTAGACTTCAAGCGTATGAGAATAACAAAATATATAAGGAGAAAGTCAAGTGGTGGCACGATTGGGGTCTAGTGCTCAAATCATTTGTGCCGGGGCAACAAGTTCTTTTATTCAACTCTCATCTCCGTCTTTTTCCTGGAAATTTGAAGTCGAGGTGGTCAGGGTCGTTTGTTGTCAAAACTGTGTTTCCACATGGAACGGTGGAGATTTTTGAGACTGATCTGAGCCAAGCATTCAAGGTAAATGGACAGCAATTGAAGCATTACTATGGAGATACGGTAAACCGTGAGGTGGTTAGTGCCATTTTGTTGGCAACTTGATCTCGGAAATTCTACGTCAAGCTAACAACGTAAAGCAAGTGCTTCTTGGGAGGCAACCCAAGTTTGTTGTACATTAGTAGATAGAGGAAGAAGAAATTAAGGAGAAAACACAAAAAAATTAGAAAAAGAAATTTTTTTTAGTGCCAACTACAATAACATGGCGCGCCCGCGCTGATTTTCCAGTGGGTGTGCACACCCGCGCTGGTTTGCGGGGCGGCCGTGCTGGTTTTCCAGTAGCACGGCGCGCCCGCGCTGCCGGGCGGGGAGGCCGAGCTGGCTCCCAGGACCTGAAAAAAATCAGAAACCCGAAATTTTAAACACCAAATCTATTCTCAACCGAATTTTACTCTCCCACCTTCCATATTTCCCTCTCCAAATCAATTTCAATCACCCCATTACTCCCATTATTCCCATAATCAATTCCCACTTCTTTTCTAAAACTAAATTCTATTCCCAAAATCCTATATAAACATACACATATACACAATCTTCTCCATCACTTCTCAATTCTCAAACACAAATCTCTCTTATACATTTATCTTTTCTCTTCAAACTTATTCAATCCCAATGGCACCCAAAAGACAAAGAACTCAAGTTAGCAGCAGCACCACCGATTCTTCTAGTGTTGGGGGTGTGAGGCTCGGGTTTGCAACTTCGGAGGCTGAGGCGGAGTATACGAGGCTGCCATCGAAGCCCATAGCCAAGGAGCGAGGCTTTTTGCCATCAGGAAAGGATGGTAAGTTATTGGAGATGATCATGGAGATGGGTTGGGTTGCTTTTTGTGAGACACTCGTTATTGTACCCATGAGTGTGGTTCGCGAGTTTTACGCGAATGCAAATGCGGAGAAGAACGGTTATTCTGTGGTTAGGGGTTGACGGTGGACTACAATGCTGAGGCTATTCGGAGGGTGATTGAGCATCCCGAGAGGAGGCCAGAGTAGGAGGATTGGAATGCGAAGACGGGGGATGATTTTAACTTGGATTTGATTGTTGCTACGTTGTGTGTGCCTGATACTCACTAGAAGTTCAAGAGGGGCACGAAAGAGTATGTCACTTTCCCTGCCTCGTGCATGAACAGGTTTGCACGTGCATGGAATTCTTTTATTTGTGCCAACATCATGCCATCTTCTCATATTCATGATGTTACTGTGGATCGTGCATGGTTGTTATGGGGGATTCTTCAGGGAGATTAAGTGAATCTCGGGATGGTGATTCATCAGGGTATTTTGAGGTTTCTGCGTGGGAGTACTGCGGGTTCTATACCCTATGCGTCGATTGTGATGAAGTTGTGTGTGGTGGTTGGAGTTCATTGGCCCGCACATGAGCAGCTTCAGCTTTCTAGTGCTCCTATTAACAGTTCTACGCTGTTAAGCATGCAGGAGTGGTACGGTGGGAAGACTGATCTGAAGGGGCTTGGTTATTCTTATGACCATTTTCCAGGTGGAAGGCCAGCTGATCAGACATATGCTGGTGGTTCTTTGTAGGCACGAAGAGCAGCTTGGAGAGCGCAGTTGGGTGAGGCCGGTCCATCGCAGTAGCATTAATAGGAGGAAGCAGATGATAATGCTGGTTTGGGTTCTGCGCAGTATAGGCGCTTGGCGAGGAGGATGGATGTGACACATGTCATCCATAGTAGGTTTGCACATGATCTCACTCAGGCATTGGGGACATCATTCAGAGCCACAAGGGTTGATATCTAGTGGCCAGTTTTTGGTGAGGACTCTGTGTATCCACCTCCTGACACTCCTGACACTTCACCCGTTGAGGGTGATGATCCTAATTCTGAGTAGGTATGCCTGATTCCTTGCTATTACCTTCAGTAAGGACAGTGAAAATTTTAAGTTTGGGGGTGATAGTTTAAGGAATGTGTTTGTGTGAGTCCATATAGTTTGCATATTCATGATAGTTTAGTTCATATAGTTGCATATTTATCATGTAGTTTTTTTATATTTTTGTTATTAGTATGTTGCATATAGTTTCATGCATTTGCATTACAACATGATCCCCTAGTTAATTTGCCGATTAATTTGTGATATTGATGTGAGTGTGGTGATGTCGTAATTAGGAATGTTAAGTCTTATCGAGTCGATTTACATGCTCGAAGCAAGTTTTTTCACTAAGTCTTGTAGGTTGCTTGCGTGCTAGACCATGATCATGGTTTGCTTGTTTGTCGAGGTTTAATCACATGTTTATGATTAGAATGTATGATATTCTCTTAATGATAAAATAGCAAGGATATTTAAAAAAGGGAAAAAAACATAGGATTTTAATGCTAGTTGTGGCTAGGTGTCAAATGGCTACTAGCCGGCTCATATTTATATGAGTATTCTAGGGTTTAGTGAGATGAAGCGAAATGCACTCGTTCAGAAAATTGAAAAAAAGAAAAAAAAGGAAAAAAAAGTTTGTGTTATGTATAATTGATCACGAGTGGGCTCTTTAATACTCGAGTTATTAAGTTCTTACGGGACTTTGTGCCTAGTGACCTAAGGCTTTTATAGTCTGGGATCCACTAACCTAACGCTCGCTATATGGGTAATATTGTATAAGTCTTTTGTGGATCTCACCCATTGCACGATCAAATAAGCATATATGTGTTGTTATGTGTTAGCAATAAAGGCATGGATCCATGTATAACTCCGACAAATGAAATTAAAGTGTTATAGTCATTTTGAATTTAGCTTTTATTCTATTTATAACCTTGTGATTGCCTTGATGAGTAGTGAGTCATGATTATTGATCTAGTTGCAATAGTATATTTGTCAAGCAATTGCACACACCCACGCTTCTAGCTTGTGAGTTGTTTTTTATTTCTTGTTCTTTGAATATGTTATGTTTGAGGACAAGCATCGATTCAAGTTTGGGGGTATGTTAAGTGGCATTTATATCCACTTATAACGCTTTGTAAAGCTTCGAATTGATGTTTTGTACTCAAGTTATTTGTGTTTTTGTATTGTTTTGCATTTCAGGCATATATCAGGTATCGAGGTGATTTAGCATTGCTTTGATGCTAAAATGGTGTTAAGAAGATGTCGTGAAGATCGTTCATGCAAAGGCCATCAAGAACCAGAAAATAAAGAAAGCAAAATCAGTTTCTCCAGAAGGACATCGCGCCCGCGCTGTGATAACGCGCGCCCGTGCCGAAGATGCAAAAGGACAACGCGCCCGCGCTGATAAAGCGCGCGCCCGCGCCGTATCGGGATATCAGAATTCCTGTTTCAATTAGAAGACTGTTTTTGGGGCATCTGGATTAATTGGGCTGCTATTTAAAGACAAATTGAAGACATTTTTCTCAACAGAGCTTATGGAGAAGACGGCGAGAGAAGACCTATAGCACAATTCAACGAAGGCGAAAAAGATCTAGTTTGTTCTGTGATTTTTTGTTCTAAGTTGTAATCTTGGATGCTCGTTTCTTGTTTGTTGAACCTATACTCTGGATTGCATACTTTTTTTATTATTCATTTTATATAAATACCTAGTTTTTTATAGCATCGGAACCCACGTTGATGATAAGTTCGGTTATGAAGTAATCATTATCGTGGGGTTCTAACAAATTTATTTATGGATTTCAATAGTTAATATATTTTGATACCTTAGTGTGTGGCGATTGTATGATATCCTAGTATTGGTTGTGCTTATTTGTCTTATGTGTGTCGCGAACATATAAGATAGCATATTAATCTCTAATAAAGCGACAGTGAATTTAGAGGTTTAGAACTTGCCATGCTAACATAGGTTCATGTATTTGTTATGCATGATTCGTAGGTAATTTTAACCATCTTACTTGCCCTATATAATCACGATAGATAACTTTCATATTAAATCTTTATGTTGTCAAATTCTATAGACATATAGGTCTCAGCATACTTGGTGTCTATTCAGATTCTATCTCTTTTGTGGATGTCGGGTAGTATGTTATTCATACAACGAAAGTTGGCGTTTATCAGTTTCGTGTTATCTGATTAGTTGTCATCACCATTGCATGCTAAGGTTAAGAACAAAAGGACTTTGAATGAAGTATTTAATGAAGTTAGAATCCCATGTTTGTCTCATATAAGTAATTCAACCTCAATTCTCTTAGTTAATGTTATTTAGTATAATATCTTAGTTTAATCAAAACCTAATTTGTTATTTGTCTTAGCATTGAGCGATAACCATACATTGTTGAATAGGTGCATAAATTGAACTTAACCTAAACCAGTCCATGTGGAAACGAATCTAATTGATATCTTATACTACTTTTGAATGCGTATACTTGGTGTAATTTTAGCACGCATTTTCGCCCTAACAAATTTTTGGCGCCGCTACCGGGGAATTGGTGTTAATTTTTAGTTTATGTGTTTGTCATCAGTGATTGTTAAAGTTCATTGACTCGGACATTGTTACTTACTTGTTTCCTTGTCGTGTTTCAGGTACTCCGGCGAGCGTGTATGCATACGCGTTCTCGGTCTCATAAGAGAACACTGTGAGGAAGAAGTTGTAGTAGCTCAGGAAGTTTTTGAAGAAGTCTAGAAAGTTGAGGAAGAAGCACTAGTTGAGATGGGAGCTCAAGCAGAAAATATGAAGGCTTTGATGGACTATTCTTAGCCTAAGATCAATGATATTCAGTCCAGCATTATCAGACCAGCCATCTCGGCTAACACCTTTGAGATCAAGTCGAGCACGATTCAGATGATACAAAATTCAGTTCAGTTTGGGGGTTCTCCTATAGAAGATCCCAACATGCATATCAGGGATTTCATCGAGATCTGTGACACTTTCAAATTCAACAGGGTGTCTGAAGATGCTATTAAACTGAGACTTTTCCCATTCTCTCTGAGGGATAAGGCTAAGTGTTGGTTACATTCTCTACCAGTAGGTTCTATCACCAAATGGGAGGATCTTGCTCAAAAGTTTCTCACTAAATTCTTCCCTATGGTAAAGAAGGCTGCAATCAGGAATGCTCTTACTCAGTTTGTGCAGCAATCTGGAGAATCTTTGTGTGAGGCTTGGGATCGCTACAAAGAGAAGTTGAGGAAGTGCCCACACAATGGCATGCCTAATTGGATGATCATAAATTGTTTCTATAATGGTTTGGGCGCACAGTCTAGACCTATGCTCGATGCAGCGTCAGGTGGAGTCTTATAGGCCAAAAGCTACAGTGAAGCTTATAAGTTGATTGAGCTAATGAAAGTTAATGAATACCATAATCCAACGCAGAGAATGTCACAAGACAATGTAGCAGGAGTTCCAGAAGTGGATACAGCTACTGCTATAGCTGCTCAACTTCAAGCTTTGACGATGAAAGTGGATTCTTTGGCTAATTATGAAGTTAATCAGATCAAGTATTTGTGAGCTTTGTGCGGGGGCACATGAGACTGAGCAGTGTGTTATTTCTTGTGAATCAACTCAATTTGTGAGCAACTTTCAGAGGTCACAACAGCAAGCTCCAGCCACTTATCATCCCAACAATCGTAATCATCCTAAATTCAGCTGGATCAACAATCAGAATACGGTGCAACAACCTTATTAGCCATACATAGCAAAGCAATATAACCCTCCTGGTTTTCAACAATCGCAATATGCACCAAGGCAACAACTCCAACTTCAGCAGCTACCACAATCAAATGTAAAATCTGAATTGGAGGAGTTGAGGCTCATGTGCAAGAGCCAATCAGTTTCTATCAAGACCTTGGAGAATCAAATTGGGCAGATTGCTAATGCCTTGTTGAATCGACAACCTGGTACACTCCCTACTGATACTGAAGTTCCAGGAAAAAGGGAAGCTAAGGAGCAGGTTAAAGCAATTACATTGAGGTCTAGAAAGGTTGCGAATCCCGAAAAATCTCAAATTCTAGAATCTGAAGTTGTGGTTAAAGAAGATGTATCGAAGGAAGTAGAAGTGTAACCAAGGAAGACAGCTGTTGTCAATACTCCTCCCGAGGGTAATACAGGGGAAAAACAGATCTATCCTCCACCTCCTTTTCCTAAGAGGCTGCAGAAGCAAAAGCTGGATATGCAATTTGCTAAGCTCTTAGAAGTTTTCAAGAAACTTCATATCAACATACCTTTCGCTGAAGCTCTTGAACAAATGCCTAGTTATGCGAAGTTCATGAAAGATATTCTCTCTAGGAAAGTGAAGCTCGATGACTTAGAGATTGTTGCTCTCACGGAGGAATGCAGTGCTGTGTTGCAACAAAAGTTGCCTCCGAAGCTTAAAGATCCTGGAAGCTTCACCATTTCTTGCACCATTGGAAATGTGTCATTCGATAAATGTTTATGTGACTTGGGAGCTAGCATCAATCTGATGCCTTTGTCTATCTTCAAGAAGTTGGGTTTACCTGATCCAAAGCTTACATATATGTCCTTGTAGTTGGTCGATCGCTCTATTATATATCCATGAGGCATTGTGGAAGATGTATTGGCCAAGATGGACAAACTCATCTTTCCTGCTGACTTTGTTATTCTTGATGTCGAGGAAGATAAGAAGATTCCCATAATCTTGGGAAGACCTTTCTTGGCTACTGGCCAAACCTTGATTGATGTGTAAAAGGGTGAGCTCACTATGCGAGTTCAGGATCGGGATGTGACCTTCAATGTTTTTAATACCATGAAATTCCCTATTGATGAAGAGGAATTCTTTAAGGTGGAATTGGTCGAGATCTGTGGTTACTTCAGAATTGGATCATATACTAAAATCAGATGCCTTATAGAAAGCGTTATTGGGGGATTCCGATTGTGAAGATGATGAAAGTGACCAGCAGTTACAATATTTGAATGCTTCTCCTTGGAAGCGAAGATTGGAAATGCCTTTTGAATCTCTTGGATTGGAAGAGCTAAAAAATTCTCCAAAGCACCTCGAGCCATCTATTGAGGAAGCTCCTACACATGAGCTTAAGCCTTTGCCTGAATATTTGAGGTATGTGTTTTTAGGTGATGCATCTACTTTGCCTGTTATTATTTCATCTGACCTTTCAGTTAGTGATGAGGAAAAGCTTTTGAGAATTCTAAGAGAGTTCAAATCGGCAATTGGATGGACTATAGCAGATATCAAGGGAATTAAGCCTTCTTATTGTATGCACAAAATTCTGCTAGAGGAAGGAAGCAGGCCTACTGTTGAGCAACAGAGAAGGCTAAATCCGATCATGAAAGAAGTGGTGAAGAAAGAAATTCTCAAGTGGCTAGATGCAAGGATCATCTATCCCATTTTTGACAGTTCTTGGGTGAGCCCAGTTCAGTGTATGCCAAAGAAAGGAGGTATCACTGTGGTTGATAATGAAAAGAATGAGCTCATTCCTACTCGAACAGTCATGGGGTGGAGAGTTTGCATGGATTACAGGAAGCTTAATAAAGCTACAAGGAAAGATCACTTCCCTCTTCCTTTTATTGATCAGATGTTTAATAGATTAGCTGGGCATGAGTACTACTGTCTTCTGGATGGCTATTCGGGTTATAATCAGATTTGTATCACTCCGGAAGATCAAGAGAAGACTACCTTCACATGTCATTTTGGTACTTTTACCTTAAAAGAGTTTCTTTTGGGCTATGTGGTGCACCAGCCACATTTCAGAGATGTATGATGGCTATCTTCTCTGATATGATTGGAAATAATGTAAAAGTATTCATGGATGATTTCTCTGTCTTTGGAACTTCTTATGATGAATGCTTGCACAATCTTGGGTTAGTGCTGAAAAGGTGCGTTGAAACCAATCTGGTTCTCAATTGGGAGAAATGTCACTTTATGGTGCGCCAAGGCATCATTCTTGGGTACAAGGTCTCTAGTAAGGGTCTTGAGGTGGACAAAGCTAAGGTGGGGGTCATTGAAAACCTTCCCCCACTAATTTCTATTAAAGGAATTCACAGTTTTTTTGTCATGCGGGTTTCTATAGGCGTTTCATCAAGGATTTCTCAAAAATTTCGAAGCCATTGTGCAATTTGCTAGAGAAAGATGTTCCTTTCAAGTTTGATGACGAGTGCCTAGCTACTTTTGAGATCTTAAAGAAGAGTTTAATCACGGCACCTGCCATAATTGCACCTGATTGGACTGAACCATTTGAAATGATGTGCGATGCAAGTGATTATACAGTTGGAGCAGTTCTTGAGAAAGGAAGAACTACATATTTCATGTGGTCTATTATGCTAGTAAGACCCTCAATGGTGCTCAACATAACTACACAACTACTGAGAAAGAACTATTGGCTATTGTCTATGGCTTTGAGAAGTTTCGATCTTATTTACTTGGGACGAAGGTGACAGTTTTCACTGATCACGCTGCTATTCGCTATATCATCTCGAAGAAGGACTCGAAGCCTAGACTGATTCGATGGGTTCTTTTACTTCAGGAGTTTAAATTGGAGATCAAGGATAGAAAAGGGACTGAGAATCAAGTCGCTGATCATCTCTCTCGTTTAGAGGATCCAAGTGCAACTTCACAGAATAAGTCTTTGATTAATGAGTCTTTTCCCGATGAGCAATTATTTGGAGTGCAAGCAGAAGAACCATGGTTTGCTGACATTGTGAACTACCTTGTGAGCATCATTATGCCTCCAGACTTGACTTATGCTCAAAGAAAGAAGTTTATGCATGTAGTGAAGTGGTACATGTGGGATGAGTCGTTCCTATTTTGGCAAGGAGCTGACCAAATCATCAGGAGATGTATTACGTACAACGAAATGGATGGGATCTTGCGAGATTTCCATTCGACTGCTTATGGAGGATACTATGGTGGAGAAAAGACAACAGCTCGTATCCTTCAAGCATGATTCTTTTGGCCGACATTGTTTAAGGATGCTCATCAATTTATTTTTAAATGTGATCAATTCCAGCGTGTTGGTAATATGTTCAAGAGAGATGAGATGCCTCTTAATGTCCTTCTCGAGGTTGAGGTCTTCGATGTTTGGGGAATTGACTTCATGGGGCCATTTGTCTCATCTTGCAATAATCAGTATATCTTATTAGCGGTTGATTATCTCTCAAAATGGGTGGAAGTCAAGGCTTTACCAATGAATGATACCAAGGTAGTGCTTAATTTTCTTCACAAGCAGATATTCACAAGATTTGGGACTTCAAGAGTCATAATCAGTGACGAGGGATCACATTTCTGCAATCGCAAGTTCACTGCTATGATGCAAAGGTATAATATGAATCATCGTATTGCTACAGCCTACCATCCTCAGACTAATGGTCAAGCTGAGGTATCTAACAAAGAGATCAAGCGCATTTTAGAGAAAGTTTTGTGTCCATCAAGGAAGGATTGGTCTTTGAAGCTTGATGAAACTTTTTGGGCATATCGAACAGCATACAAGACTCTGCTAGGCATGTCGCCGTATCAATTGGTTTATGGGAAAGGTTGTCATTTGCATGTGGAGCTAGAGAACAAAGCGTATTGGGCTTTGAAGAAATTAAACCTTGATATGGATGCAACTGGTAAGAAGAGGATGCTTCAATTGAATGAACTCGATGAGTTTAGACTTCAAGCGTATGAGAATAACAAAATGTATAAGGAGAAATTCAAGTGGTGGCACGATAGGGGTCTAGTGCTCAAATCATTTATGCCGTGGCAACAAGTTCTTTTGTTCAACTCTCGTCTCCGTCTTTTTCCTGGAAAATTGAAGTCGAGATGGTCAGGGCCGTTTGTTGTCAAAACTGTGTTTCCACATGGAGCGGTGGAGATTTTTGAGAATGATCCGAGCCAAGCATTCAAGGTAAATGGACAGCGATTGAAGCATTACTATGGAGATATGACAAACCGTGATGTGGTTAGTGCCGTTTTGTTGGCAACTTGATCTCGGAAATTCTATGGCAAGCTAACGACGTAAAGCAAGTGCTTCTTGGGAGGCAACCCAAGTTTGTTGTACATTAGTAGATAGAGGAAGAAGAAAGCAAGGAGAAAACACAAAAAAATCAGAAAAAGAAAAAAAATTCAGTGCCAACTACAGGAGCAAGGCGCGCCCGCGTTGAGAAGCGGGGCGGCCACGTCAATTTTCCAGTAGGTGTGCACGCCCGCGCTGTTTTGCGCGGCGGCCACGCTTGTTTTCCAGTAGCATGGCGCGCCCGCGTTGCCAAGCGGGGCAGCCGCGCTGGCTCCCTGGACCTGAAAAAATCATAAAATCGAAATTTTAAACACCAAATCAATTCCCAGCCGAATTTTACTCTCCCACCTTCCATATTTTCCTCTCCAAATCAATTTCAATCACCCCACTACTTCCATTATTTCCATAATCGATTCCCACTTCTTTTCTAAAACTAATTCTATTCCGAAAATCCTATATATACATACACTTATACACAATCTTCCCCATTACTTCTCAATTCTCAAACACAAATCTCTCTTAGAAACTTATCTTTTCTCTTCAAACTTATTCAATCCCAATAGCACCCAAAAGACAAAGAACTCAAGTTAGCAGCATCACCACCGATTCTTCTAGTGTTGGGGGTGTGAGGCCCAGGTTTGCAACTCCGGATGCTGAGGCGGAGTATACGAGGCTGCTATCAAAGCCCATTGCCAAGGAGCGAAGTTTTCTGTCATCAGCGAAGGATGGTAAGTTATTGGAGATGATTATGGAGATTGGTTGGGTTGCTTTTTATGAGGCACCCGCTGCTTTGCCCATGAGTGTGGTTCGCGAGTTTTACACGAATACGAAGACGGAGAAGAACGGTTATTCTGTGATTAGGGGTTGATGGTAGACTACAGTGTTGAGGCTATTCGGAGGGTGATTGAGCATCCCGAGAGGAGGCCAGAGCAGGAGGATTGGAATGCGAAGACGGGGGATGATTTTAACTTGGATTTGATTGTTGCTACATTATGTGTGCCTGAGACTCACTAGAAGTATAAGAGGGGCACGAACGAGTATGCCACTTTCCCTGTCTTGTGCATGAACAGGTTTGCACGTGCATGGAATTCTTTTATTTGTGTCAACATCATGCCATCTTTTCATGTGCATGATGTTACTGTGGATCGTGTACAGTTATTGTGGCGGATTCTTCAGGGAGATTATGTGGATCTCGTCATGGGATGGTGATTCATCATGGTATTTTGAGGTTTCTTCATGGGAGTACTACGGGTTCTATACCCTATACGTCGATTGTGATGAAGTTGTGTGTGGCGGTTAGAGTTCATTGGCCCGAACACGAGCAGCTTCAGCTTCCTAGTGCTCATATTGACAGTTCTACGTTGTTGAGCATGCAGGAGTGGAAATCATCGATTCAAGTTTGGGGGTATGTTAAGTGGCATTTATATCCACTTATAATGCTTCGTAAAGCTTCGAATTGATGTTTTGTACTCAAGTTATTTGTCTTTTTGATGTGTTTTTGTAGTGTTTTGCATTTCAGGCATATATCAGGTATCGAGGTGATTTAACATTGCTTTGATGCTAAAATGGTGTTAGGAAGATGTCGTGAAGATCGTTCGTGCAAAGGCCATCAAGAACCAGCAAATAAAGAAAGCAAAATCAGTTTCTCCAGAAGGTCAGCGCGCCCGCGCTGTGATAGGGCGCGCCCGCCGAAGATGCAGAAGGACAACGTGCCCGCTCTAATGAAGCGCGCGGCCACGCTGTATCGGGATATCAGAATTCCTGTTTCACTTAGAAGATTATTTTCTGGGCCTTTGGATTGATTGAGCTGCTATTTAAAGACAAATTGAAGATGTTTTTCTCAACATAGTTTAAGGAGAAGACGATGAGAAGACCTATAGCACAATTCAACGAAGGCGAAGAAGATCTAGTTTATTCTTGTGATTCTATGTTCTAAGTTGTAATCTTGGATGCTCGTTTCTTGTTTGTTGAACCTATATTCTGGATTACGTACTTTGTTTATTATTCGTTTTATATAAAGACCTAGTTTATTATACCATGCTTTCATCGGAACCAATGTTGATGATGAGTTCGGTTATGAACTAATCGTTATCGTGGGGTTCTAACGGATTTATTTATAGATTTCAATAGTTAATATGTTTCGATACCTTAGTGTGTGGAGATTGTATGATATTCTGGTATTGGCTGTGCTTATTCATCTTATGTGCATCGCGAACATATAAGATAGCATGTTAATCTCTAATGAAGCGACAGTGAATTAAGAGGTTTAGAACTTGTCATGCTAGCATAGGTTCATGTATTTGTTATACATGATTCGTAGGTAATTTTAACCATCTTACTTGCCCTATGTAATCACGATAGATAACTTGCACATTAAATCTTTATGTTATCAAATTCTATAGACATATAGGGTCTCAACATACTTGGTATCTATTCAGCTTCTATCTCTTTTGTGGATGTCTGGTAGTATGTTATTCGTGCAACAAAAGTTGGCGTTTATCAGTTTCGTGTTATCTGATTAGTTATCATCACCATTGCATGCTAAGGTTTAGAACAAAAGGACTTTGAATGAAGTATTTAATGAAGTTAGAATACCATGTTTGTCTCATATAAGTAATTCAACCTCAATTCTCTTAGTTAATGCTATTTAGTATAATCTCTTAGTTTAATCAAAACCCAATTTGTTATTTGTCTTAACATTGAGCGATAATCATACATTGTTGAATAGGTGTATAAATTAAATTTAACCTAAACCAGTCCCTGTGGGAACGAATCTGATTGATATCTTATACTACTTGCGAACACGTATACTTGCGTCTAATTTTAGCGCGTATTTTTGCCCTAACACTCACCTTTTATCCAAGTGCATTCAGCTATTTATTAACATTTTAAATACGCTTTTATATTAGTCTAAGTAAAGAAACCAAGTTATCAGAAGGTTCACATAGTGAGCTTCTTGCACGAGGTTTTATAGCATACTTGTACCTCTAACTGAAGCTACGCTAGGAACCTATCTTGTAACACTATATCTAAACTTGCTTACTCACCATTGCTCAAAAAGACTATTTAAAATGACCTAAAACGTCTTACTAACACACTTTAAATTAACCATAAGGTCCTACAACAACCTAACAATTTATTTAACTTATTATATGCATGCATACATACTTATCTTATAGAACAATTTAAAAATATAAGGGAACAGGATTACCTCTTATCTCTATCTATTATCTTCTTTAGCTCTATGTCTACCTCCAATTTCAATTCCAATTCCCATTCCAAGGTTCATATTTGAACCTGAACTTACATCCTCGTAAGTCCTTGAACTTAACAGTGTCCCTGCAATCCCCTATTCCCTGTGCAAGTACCTCGCACTCCGACCATACTTATGCAAAACTTCACAGGATCTACACTAGCTCAGCTTCCCTAAGATCGACATGCACCTGTGAAAATCCTATAGACTCGTATTTTCATACAAACCTATCCATCCAGGTTCACAGACCCAAGCAAACCTAATCCAGGAATCGAGTATTTACTCAGATTCATCATTTTCCCACATATCAACAAACATGTTTTTGCATAACTAATGCCTTACTACCCAAAGGGAATCACGTAGGCTAAAATATTTTGGGTCTTCCCATGTATAAACCATGCATCCTATATATAAAACATACACTTTTGGTATATCAACCATACACCATTCCATCCAGGTATACAATTCCTTGCGTATATCCTCCTGATCCAAGAATTATATTTTTTTTCTCCAAATTTCAGTTATATTTCCATGTCATTTATTTGACAAACCATGATTATTTTGAGGTATGTGTGGCGCCCTCCAAACCCGGGTCAGAAGTTTGGGGTCCACACAAACACCTTAATTATAACCTGCTTATAACAATAATAAAGATAATAATAATATATGCAATGACCCTACTTACCAATCACCACGGACCGCAACAGGTTAAAGTATGCATACAAGCCAAACACACTAATATATTACAAACCGTTCAAATCCCAACTATTTCAAATTCAAACTGAGTATTAAACATTATTACAAACTTTTACAAACTTAAATTATTCCAAAAGAAGCCTACTAGCTCAGCTTTCTCAACCTGAACCCCTAGCTCTCGCGCTGGACTGGGGATCCTCTTTACCAACTGGTTCCTTTTTAACTGGAAAGAATATAAACAACATCGCACAAATGAGCTAACTAGCTCAGCAAGTCACAATGACAAAACTGAGAATAATGATCATCAGGTGAATATGTTTATGATATCAAGTGAACAATGGATTATGATTTAGAATTGGATATTATACTTTTAATTTAAAAACCAAGGTTAGGCTGCTGATCAGTCATGCACTAACCTCGAGCAAGGCACACAGCATTGCTCTAACTACTGGATCCAAGGCACACATTGGCCTAACTTGACCATTATATGGTCTGACCACGAATCTGGTCCACAATTTTATAAAAACAATCCAATTCTAACATAATAACAGAATATGCAATAATAAACAATAACCGAAATCATTAACAACAATAAATGTTTAACAATGAAAGGGTTTAAATCCTTGTAAGGATCAATAAGGTACTTTTAAAGCTTGAATGCTGGGTAATGAAAGAATTGGATAACAAAGGAAATAACATTTCAGGGTTTCAAGGATTTGGTCTTACAAAGCATAAGATATCATGGATTGAGTATATAATAATTCAGTTCAGTGTCTGGTATTTAGTTTGTATGTATTTATGGAGTAGTATCGTAGATTTGTGGTTCTTGTTTGGGTATACAATAATCAATGGATTAGAAAGAATATGGTTCATAGCTCAAGAACAATAACTGAAATCAGGATTTAGGTTTCCGTGCTTCAAAGCACTTGCAATGTCAACAAGACTATCAAGAATTACAATATCTCGAGAGAGTTCAGAACATTTTCCTGATATTAGCTTACTATCCTGCACTTGCTTTCAATCACAATCGTCTTACTCCTCAACTACCTGTTTCCCTTTCCTACGCCTTGCCTCTTCTTCTCACATATCATAAGCATCTATCAATCATCAACTCACGGGATTTTATTCAACACATACTTCTATCTACCCTTCGTTTTACCCAAATCCGATTAACGGATTGAAAGTTATGCGATAATCAAGTAAACACCGAATATATAGACCGATAGTCAATTAACAAGTCACATGTAGCACATAATACATCACGTAATCAATGATATATTATTTATAAAGAAATCTCGGGTCATAAATAGGCTTTCTGGTATTTAAAATAATTTTTAAAACATTTTTCGGAATTAAAACGGGTCGTTGGATCAATTTCGGAATAATAAACAGGGTTCGGTTGGCCAATTCTGGCTCCGAAACAATTTTAGAATAATTATCGAGCCTTGGAAATAATTTAGAATAATATTTTAAAACTCGAAACTATTTTTCGGAATTTTTAAATTATTTTTAAATAATTAATTCTAATTAAATAATTAATTAAAAATCAATTAATAATTAATTAAATCAATTAATCAATTAATTTTCGAATTAATTGACTAATTAATCAATTAAAAATTAACTGAAATTAATTAACTAATTAATTCAGATTTATTTATGGATAAAAAATAATTTTCGGAATTAAAATAATAATTTTTAGAATTTTCAGAAATTAAAAACGAATTTTTATTATAAAAATAAATAAGAAATATGATTTTTAAACATTTTATAAACAGGAATCCTAAATTTGCAAAGTCTGGAAACCTCAGGGACCTAACTGCATCGTTTTCAAAAGTTGGGGTACCAAACTGTAATTTTCCAGCTCTTCGCCGGAAAACAGTCGGGTTCGCCGGAGAACACGTTCCCGGCGTCCTCACCCCACCAACACCTCCAGATCACATCTACACAACATCAGGAACACAACCATGCAATCAATTCATCCTAACAATCCCTGAGTTGGCCGGAATTTGGCCGTGAAGTTTTCCAGTTTCCGGCGAACATCGGAAAACTTCAAAACACAACTCCCTTCTCTACAGACCTCGTTGGTTCATGAAACTTATACGACTAGATTGCAAATTTCACAGAGAACACAACCCACTATAACACAACATCAATCTATCACAGAATAAGAAACCCCCAAATTTCAATTAAGAACATTCGTACGGGTTATAAACCCTAATTTTAAAATTCGAAAATCAAACTCAAATTTGAACATGTTATTTGTAATAACCCCAAATTTTTGGAAATTTTTGAAACCCTTATGAATAGTGTTTTTGCTGAACGAGAAAATTTTTCATGCCACACTATGTAGGGGTTCTGATATGGATATTCTGAGATTTTATTAGTACTTTATATGGTATATAAGTGTATGCAAAGATCGTCAGAATCCAATTCCGAACACTTTGATTTTTCCCGGAAATCCAATAGATACGGAAAGAATTGAGTATAAGGTAACAGGATAAAAAGGATTTAAATTAAAGGATTATAATAGAGGATCATAAAAAGAAATATAATGTATTGAGAAAGGTTAAGGGAACCTAAGTAATAAGATCCCGGGTATGATCCCTCAAACGATAAACGAAAACGAAAGTTAAGCGAACCGTATAACAGATCAGCGGTCATTAGGCAAACAATTAGGAAGTTAATCAAAGGGATTAGAGAGGATGATGTCACCCAACCAATGAGAAGAGGACAAGGAGGGGAGGATGACATCATGAGGATGACACAAGCATGACATGGGAAGGAAGGAGGTGTGGTTGAATGAGAACCACACAAAGTCCAAGGTTAATTAGGTAATTAACTAAAACAAAAACAAAACCAAATCAACCAAGCCAAGCAAATCATTTTCATCAAAACACAAAAAAATCTCTCTTTCTTCTTCATGCTCTCGGCTTCTTTCTTAAAAAATGAAGATCCAAGCTCCACCACTTACTATTTAGCAAGGTAATTATCTAAGCTTCCCCATGGATAGTTACATACTTCCTATAAGTTTAAGCTTCTAATTCCAAGCCAATCTTTTTCTATAAATCATGAAAGAAGATGGTGAATAGTGTTTTTCAAGAACTAAAATTTGTGTTCTTGAAGTTTTGTTTAGATTAAGCTTGGATAAGGACTTTAAGGGTGATTCCAAGCCATTCTCTTGATTCTCCACTCTCCAAGGAAGGTATAAACTACAAACCCTAGCTTTAGTTTTGAGTAATTAGGATTGAATATGATTGATATAGTATATGTGAAGCATGATGCTTGATTGTTTGAAGTTTGGTTGAGTTTGTAGAGATTAGTTGGTTTTGTGGTATTGGTGGAGTTGTAAATCTTGATAATTAGTTAAAGAACCTAAGTAAAGCTTTTAGTTCATGTGGGGAATAAGTATAAATGGTTAATGTGGATTTGTTGGGGCTGGTATGATGTGGTTTGGATGGATGTTGGTTGTATGATTGATTTGGGGTTGAATTGTGGTTGGTTTTGAATGGTTTAAATTTGGGAAATCACGTAAACATAGCCATCGTAATGTCCGATTTTCTTTAGACTGTTTCTGTGCATAACATTAGGACCCGAGAACCCCCTGCTAGATTATGACCATTGCCATGTCTAGATAGCTCGTGTTACGAGCTTCGTTTTGATATATAGTTCGTTCGATTCCGATGCACGGTTTAGGAGAAACGACCGTTTCAAGTAACGGCGTTTCGTGAACGAAACTTTTCCCCTTGCCTTACTTTGAAACATAGGTTAAAGACCAAAAAGGGTTAATTAATATATGAAACAATTATGGTAAGAGTGTTAGGCAGTTGGTAAGACACTCGCGAAGGAATCGCTTTAAAACTCGTAATGGTTAATTTATTAAAAATGGTGGAGTCGAGGGTACTCGAGTGACTTAAGAGAATCAGTAAGCGCAAAACAAGCGTTAGAGTCTAAGTTAGTTAAAGTATAGATTTACAAGTGAATTTGGTTTAATTCCAACTTACTTGTTGCTTATAGGTTACCAGACTCGTCCCGAGCCATTCGTAACCCCCAGTCGCTCAGGCAAGTTTTCTATCCGTTATACTGTTGTTGTGATGTATATATGTATATGCATTATCTTGCGATAGATGCATGTTGGTTAATTAGCAAATGTTGCGATATATTGAAGCATGCTGATACGGGTATATATATGCATGCCTATTTCGTATTCTTGCCAAATATATCTGTTGATTCAGTTGATAATACATATGCTAGAGAATAGCAGTAATTTGCATATACCCTTAGTATAGGGACCCAAAGGTGAAAATATTTTCTAAACCGGGAGTTGAGGATCCCGAGTAGATTTTATATATATATATATATTTATATATATGTTTATAGTTTTCAAAACTATTAATCGAATAAGGTTTATTCGATAACTTTATTTTATTATTGAATATTATTTCGAATATTCATCCGAGGACTTATGACTCCTTTATTTTATTATTGAATATTATTTCGAATATTCATCCGAGGACTTATGACTCCTTTATTTTATTATTGAATATTATTTCGAATATTCATCCGAGGACTTATGACTCCTTTATTTTATTATTGAATATTATTTCGAATATTCATTCGAGGGCTTATGACTCAGTTATATTATTAATGATTATTAATTGAATATTCATTTGAGGATGTATGACTCCGTTATTTTATTTAATGAATATTATTTATAATATTCATTCGAGGTATTATGACTCCGCTTATTATTTAATAATATTCTTTATTTTATTAAAGAATAGTGTTTCGATAATCAAACTTATTTTCGATTATTCAAATAAAGATAGTACTTTCATATAAGTATATCTTTGGTTATTTAATACTCATTTCAAGTATAAGTCTTACAACTTCTACTTCAATTATTTGTATAAAGATTATTCTTTATGGAAATATTATTTAAATAATAATATTCAGACATTTTCTAAATATATTGGGACTGATTTACTTCATTAAATCAGCATTACTCCAAACACTCTTTAAAGTGTTTTCGAGTCTTCAAAATGATTTTTAAAAGTTAGAGCGGATCCCAAAACTCATTTTTATATTTAAGATCTTCCTTTTAAAAAGGGGATTTAAATACTCGCTCAAAATCTGAGGGATCCGGCTCTATGGTGTATTTTATATTCGCAACAAGGTTGCAGTTTTGGTAAATGAATTGATTACTTACCCAAGGTTCGGGAAGTAAGTCCATCTATCGAGTCGGCATAAGTAACATGGGCTCAGTGGGCGTCCATGATAGTGTAAGTGGCTCAGTGGGAGTCCATCAAATGCATAAATAGCTGAGTGGCAGTCCAACATAAGGTCCTATTGCGACCAGGGTGATGACCAGTGGGGAATTCGTCCATCTACTAGTAGAAAAGGTTACTTATTGGTATCTTTGCCTGATCAGCAAGATATCAGGTTTATGCCAAAATTCTTTCCTTTCCAAATTTATTGGATATTGCAATTCTGTTCATACTTTACATGACAGAGGTTTTCAGGAAACGTATGTATATATATATAGGTGTATATATATATCGGGACTTAATGAAGTATATCATAACTTTATTTCCTTCAAAATATTTCAAAGATTGAATCTATTCAAGTCTTATCTTGTAGTCTCATCAGTGTGATGAACTTTTGAAACTAATTATAACTTGAACGGTGGTAGTTCAAGTAGTATTTGGAAAAGATATAAGTATATTGGAGTATCTTGTAACTTCATCTTTTAAACTTATATCTAGTAAATGATTATCTTCTGCATGACAAAGATTTTCAGAAAAACATTGAGACAAGGTTAGATATATGAGATCACCTTGCAACGATATTTTTATACAGTTATACACTGGAACTCTGTGTGTATTATGCATGGAAGAGGACTTCCCATATTTTGAAAAGTATATATGTATATATACTGAATATTTTGCGACTTCATCGCATTAAGATATCAAACTTGGTTCATTTCTTTTGACCAAGACTTTCATGAGTACTATGAGAAGGCGCATATATTGTTAATCATTATACATATTATTTTGGTGGGCTTGCTGCTCACCCTTGCTTTCTTCTTTCATCACACAACATCAGATAGACAAGATGAACCGGAACAAGCTCCCGATTCACAAGAGGTTAGAAAACGTTCGGCAATCTTCTGGAAGCGTTGATGTTGCTGTAGGTGAGGTAGGGACTACCAATAGGCTAGGCTTTCAACTTTTGATGTACCAGATTTATGTATATTTATGAATTGTAATAATGGCAAAGAAAATGTAAATTTATTCAGAAAACCTTTTAAGGTGTATTGGCAGATAATTGTGGAATAAAATGACTTATGATTATTTTTTTGGATGTTCATCTCTGAGACTATAACATGTGGTGTGTGTGTTTATTGTGGGGTCACAGTACACAGTAGTTGATTAATTATTAAGATTGGGTGTTTTTAAGGAAAATGGAACTCGTGACAACCCGGATCCCCGACCCCGGATTTGGGGGTGTTACATTATTGAACTCCAAATCAGACGTATGACATATGAAAATCATCAGGAAAACAAGCTCTATAACATGCAATCATCAAATCATACAAACAATCATCCGAACAAAAATTCATATTTTTAATAAAATAAATTCAAAAATAAATAAATTTTTAGAAAAATAACCTTGATTTCTGCAGTGAAACAAAGCTCAGAATCTGATAGAACACTTCAAATCCTTCGTTTTGGTTACTCAAGCTTTGAAAACAGAGATCGGTAACGCCTTCGTTTTTCTGTTTGATTCTTAGAACAGTTTTAAGAAATTAGGGCTTTTCTCTGAAAATTATATAATTAACTATCTGCAAATGATTTTGATACGAAATAAAATACGGTAAAAGGCTATTTATAATTATGGAAAATTTGTATCCCGTTGGATCATTCCGGATATAAAATGATATGTTTATTTGTAAAAACTGATCCAAACGGTATCGGTTTTCGGGATAATTATCCAAATCAGTACAATTTGTACTGCGGTCTTGGTCTCAGCGCCTGGTTACACGTATTACGAAGTGATAATTGGGATAGTTTAATAAAAAGCTCCCGTTTATCAAAAATACGGGTTTTATTGATTTACCGAAACGAATATTATATCGAAAATGTTACGCCGGGACCCGCGCAGGACAAACCGTAAGCCGGATCGAAAAAGTCGAAACATGGAAAATGCTCGGAATATTACAATTAGGTTAGGAAGGAGTTCTCGGAAGAGTTTCGGGTTCCAAAAACGTAACAACGGTTGACGTCAGTTGGTTCCCGTTTTTATAAAATAGATTTTAATTACCCGGAAAAAGATTTTAGAAATTTCATATGATTCTTATAAATCCATAAATCAACATAAAAATAATTAGGAAGATATAACAATTATCTATATTTTATTTTGGACATATAAAAATTAAAATACTCAATTAATATTATTTTTGAATATTCAAGTACAGATAACACTTAACAATTAACTAACAGAATAGATACTGAGCACACATAATAATATCAAAAATAATTACACGATATATCCCGGATATTACATCCTTCCCCCCTTAAAAGGATTCTGTCCTCAGAATCTCCTAAGAAAACAAATGAGGGTACTTTTCTCTCATATCACTTTCTAATTCCCAGGTTGACTCTTCAACCTTTGGGTTTCTCCACAATACTCTTACTAACTTTACCACTTTATTTCTCAATACTTTCTCTCTTGCCTCTAGAATCTCTATCGGACTCTCTACATATGATAAATCTGCCTGAAGCTCTATTGGCTCATATTCTATTACATGCCTGGAGTCTGGATTATATTTTTTGAGCATCGATACATGAAAAACATTGTGAATGTGCTCCATGTGCAGAGGTAACGCCAATTCGTAAGCTACTTTGCCAACGCGCTTTAGGATCTCAAAAGGTCCGACATATCTTGGGCTTAGCTTCCCTTTCTTTCCAAACCTCGTTAGTCCTTTCCATGGTGATACTTTCAGTAATACCAAACTTCCTTCTTCAAATTCCATGTCTTTCCTTGATTGGTCTGCATATTTCCTCTGACGATTTTGAGCGGCTATTAATCTTTTCTGGATAAGTTCAACAACTTCCTTTGTCTGCTGTACCAGTTCAGGTCCAAGTATCTTGCATTCTCCTACTTCGTCCCAATATATTGGAGATCTACATTTGCGTCCATAAAGGGCTTCATAGGGTGGCATTCCAATGCTGGCATGATAACTGTTGTTGTAAGCAAACTCTACCAGGGGTAAATGTTCGTCCCAACTTCCTTTGAAATCAATAGCACAAACACGTAACATATCCTCGATTGTCTGGATCGTTCTTTCACTTTGGCCATCCGTTTGGGGGTGATAAGCTGTACTCATATTCAGTCTTGTTCCCAAACATTCTTGAAAACTCTTCCAGAATCTTGAATTAAACCTTAGATCTCGATCAGATACGATAGACACTGGAACTCCATGACGAACTACAATTTCTTTTAGGTACATATGGACCAACTTGTCGAGCGAAAATCTTTCATTTATAGGCAGAAAATGAGCTGACTTGGTAAGTCTATCCACTATAACCCAAATGGCATCATGATTAGCCCATGTCCTTGGTAATCCAACTATGAAATCCATGGTAATATGTTCCCACTTCCACTCTGGAATCTCCAATGGCTGTAGCAATCCGCTTGGTCTTTGATGCTCTGCTTTAACTCTCTGACAGGTATAACATTTGCTAACCCATTCCGTAATTTCCCTCTTCATATCTGGCCACCAATAATTCTTCTTTAAATCTCTGTACATTTTGGTACTCCCTGGATGGATGGAATATCTTGAACTATGTGCTTCTTGTAAAATTTCCTTCTTTAACTCTGTCACTGGTGGAATCCAGATTCTAGATGAAAATCTCAAAATGCCTTGATCATCCTTCTGCGTGCATAATTCTTCACCTACCAAACGATTTATATCTTGATCCATTACATCTTTCTGACATTTCTTTATTTTCTCCAACAACTCCGGCTGGAAAGTCATACTGTACACTTTCGCTTCCTCAGGTTCGCAAACTCTAATTTCCAATTCCAATTTCTGAAATTCCTTATATATATCCTCAGGTACTGATAACTCATTTAACTTTTCCTTCCGACTTAACGCGTCTTCCACCACGTTCGTCTTACCGGGATGATAATTAATCAAGCAATCATAATCCTTGATCAATTCTAACCATCTCCTTTGCCTCATATTAAGTTCCTTCTGGGTAAATATATATTTCAAACTTTTGTGATCCGTGAAAATCTCACACTTTTCTCCATACAAATAATGTCTCCAAATCTTCAAAGCAAAAACTATAGCTGCTAGCTCCAAGTCATGAGTAGGATACTTTTGTTCGTGTGGTTTCAATTGTCTTGACGCATACGCAATCACCTTTTCGTGCTGCATTAAAACACATCCTAATCCTTTATGAGAAGCATCGCTATAAATTACGAAATTCCCTTGATCGTCTGGAAGTGACAAAACAGGTGCCGTGATTAATCTCCGCTTCAACTCCTGGAAACTTTCTTCGCACTTGTCGTTCCATATAAACTTTTCATTCTTTCGTGTAAGCTTTGTTAATGGTGTGGCAATCCTTGAGAAATTCTGAACGAATCATCGATAATATCCTGCCAATCCCAAGAAACTTCTTACCTCAGTGGGTGTTCTCGGTCTCTCCCAATTCGTAATTGCTTCGATCTTTGTCGGGTCCACTTTGATCCCTTCGTTACTGACTATGTGTCCTAAGAACTGAACTTCTTGTAGCCAAAACTCACACTTCGAGAATTTAGCATATAACTTCTTTTTCCTTAAAATCTCCAAAGCCGTTCTCACATGTTCCGCATGATCCTCTTCCGTCTTTGAATAGATTAAAATATCGTCTATAAATACAATAACAAACTTATCCAAATACTCTTTGAAAATTCTATTCATCAGGTCCATAAACGATGCCGGGGCATTGGTCAATCCAAAAGACATCACTAAAAACTCGTAATGTCCATACCTTGTTCTGAAAGTTGTCTTTGGTATATCTTCTGGCTTGATCTTTAGTTGATGATATCCCGATCTTAAATTAATTTTGGAGAAGTACTTGGCTCCCTTCAATTGGTCAAACAAATCATCGATTCTGGGTAACGGATACTTGTTCTTGATTGTCAGCTTGTTGAGCTCCCTATAGTCGATGCACAGTCTCATGCTTCCATCTTTCTTCTTGACAAATAATACCGGGGCTCCCCACGGGGATACGCTGGGTCTGATTACTCCTTTCTCTAACAATTCCTGCAATTGCTTTGCTAGCTCTTTCATCTCAACAGGCGCCATTCTGTACGGGGCCTTGGATACTGGTTCTGTTCCAGGTGCTAAGTCGATCGCAAATTCATTTTCTCTATCTGGAGGAAGTCCTGGCAATTCGTCGGGAAATACGTCTGGAAATTCATTCACTACTGGGATATCTTCAAGTTTTGCTGACTCCTGACTTTTGTCAATCACGTATGCTATGAAATGCTCGCATCCTTGCCGTAGTAACTTCTTGGCTTGAATCATCGTTAAGAACTTCTTTACCTGATTCTGTCCCTGGAACGTTACTATTCTTTCATCTGGCGTTTTCACCATTACTTTCTTATTTCGACAATCTATCTGAGCATCATGCTTAGATAACCAATCCATCCCTAATATCACATCAAATTCTCCTAACTTAAATGGTATCAAATCTACACAAAACTTACTACCAAAAATCTCAACCTCACAATTCTCACAAACTTGATTCACAGCTACACGTTCTTGATTTGCTAACTCCACAGTCATTATTTCATTTAAGCACTCAACTGGACAATTTAATTTACTAACAAAATCTTGTGAAACAAATGATCGAGTTGCTCCCGAATCTATTAACACTTTGGCACATAAAGAGTTCACATTAAGCGTACCTGCCACGACATCCGTATCCTGGATCGCATCCTTCACCGACATGTCAAAAACTCTAGCCCTCGGAGTCTCATTCACTGTTGGGGTAGATCCCATAATTCTCAATGCATTACTGACTGGGGTTGGTGTCTTGCAATCCCTGGCCATATGTCCTGGCTTCCCACATTTAAAGCATGTAAATCCAATGATTGGAACCTTCACTGCTGGATTCCGGATAGGCTGATCCTTATTTGCTGGCTGATTTCGGCACTCCCTTGAATAGTGCCCTTTATGTTTGCATTTAAAACATACCACATTCAACTTGTTACAAACTCCTCCATGCTTCTTTCCATAAACTTGACAATCTGGAAAAGTTAATCTCAACTGATTCGGCTGATTCACATTAGCTGGACGATTTCCCTGGCCTCCGTCTCCTGCATTTTGTTTCCTGAAATTAAAATTTCTCCCTGGCTGAAACTTGCCCTTCTTAAAATTTGGAAACTTCCCTGTTTGTGACTGACCCTCACTTCCCTCAACTTTCCTTTTCTTGCTTTCCTTATCTTTCTGGAACATCTCACTTTCTGTCTCTGCGATCATAGCCTTCTGTACAACCCCGGCATAGGTATCCAATTCAAAAATAGCTACCTTCCCCCTGATCCATGGCTTCAAGCCTTGCTGGAATCTCTTAGCTTTCTTTCTATCAGTATCAACATACGACGGCACATAACTTGACAATTCCTCAAACTTCCCCTCATAATCTGTTACTGACATATTCCCTTGCTTTAACTCTAAAAACTTCAGCTCCATTTGATCCTGAACAAACTGAGGAAAATACTTTTCTAAAAACAATTCCTTAAACCTTTCCCAACTAATAACATCTGTGCCTTCCAATGTCTTCACCATTTCCCACCAATAGGTGGCCTCATTCTTCAGATAGTAACTTGCAAACTCAACCTTCTGTTCCTCTTTCACTTTCACTAAGGCAAATGCCTTTTCTATTTCTTTTAACCAAACATTTGCTTCAATTGGCTCTAAGGAACCCTTGAATTCTGGTGGGTTTATTACCTGAAAAGTTTTGAAAGTTACCTGGGGATTGGTCTGTCTTTGTTGTTGTTGTGCCAGGTGAACTGTTTGTTGGGCCAAGATGTGAAGAATCTGGGCTATTGCTGGGTCCATGGGTCCTGGGTTCACATTCTGGGTTGTATCATCTTGGTTATTATTGTTGTTGGTTTCTTCATTCTGGGTGTTGGTGTGGGTATTTCTTCTGGGAGGCATTCTCTGTAAAGAATCAATCAACTTATTTAGCTTTTGAATCAGTCTTTTACATAAAAGAATAGTTTTGCAAAACAGAAATATTTCTTTTTGAAAACAGTTGTGACTAAATAAATTGCATGCTTCTTTACAGAATATAAACAGTTATGGAAAACAGGGCACATGGTATCACAGGGTATAACTGGTGCAATAAATAAGGTAAGGTAAAACAGGTGCAATAAAATAAATGACAGTGCTGGAAAGGAAAAAGGTACGGATATATATAGATCAAAAGTTTTAGGGTAGTACAAGCGTAAAGATGCTTCGAAAGTAAAAGCAAAAAGGGTACAACAACCTACTCACTAGTCAGCATCGCTAGTCTATAAATACAACTCAAAAGTCTTCTGATACACACTACACACTACTGTCCATACTACATAACCATACAACACTGCTCAGTATCTCTATCTCTGAATCTCTAACTCAGCTCCAAGGAAACTCTGGTCCTGCCAGCCTCTCAAAGTCCTCCATCACCTCAGTAGCCCAGCCCATCAGTGCATCAGGGCCTCTTCCAGGTAGTGTAGCTCCATGTAGCCAAGCCTCAAGAACCCTCCGTGTCACATGAATCTCCTCTCGAAGCTCCCTCACACCACGATCAACATCTGTAGTCCTGATGATATGCTGTAACTCTCTGATCTGAGCCAACAAGGAATCACGCTCCAATAGAAGAGCCTCATACCGGTAATAAGGAACTGGGGGCAATGTAGACTGGAATGGGGCACTCGCTACTGAATGCCCAGTGGAATCTGAATCAGCTGGTGGGGGTCCTCTGACAGGTGGCCTCATGCCTGGAGGTGGAATAGCCTGCAGTGGTACGGGCTGCAACACAGGTGGAGGTAGAATAGCCAATGTTGGTGGAACAACAGGACGTGGATCCGAAAACGGCACTCTAACTGAAGGCTCTGAGTGATCAGCTGATACGGGAATAAAAGAGTCGGCCATCTCTGCTATCTGAAATTATATCGTAATATAAGAATCTCGTACCACGACGCAAACTATACTAATACCGGTTATACCATAACACTCAACCTCTCGATGTTCTATCATCCTATACCTTACTTCTAATCCTAACCCTCTACCCATTCCCGTTAACCTAGGCTTGTGTCAGTGAGTTATAACCTGTAGCTCTGATACCAAACCTGTGGCGCCCTCCAAACCCGGGTCAGAAGTTTGGGGTCCACACAAACACCTTAATTATAACCTGCTTATAACAATAATAAAGATAATAATAATATATGCAATGACCCTACTTACCAATCACCACGGACCGCAACAGGTTAAAGTATGCACACAAGCCAAACACACTAATATATTACAAACCGTTCAAATCCCAACTATTTCAAATTCAAACTGAGTATTAAACATTATTACAAACTTTTACAAACTTAAATTATTCCAAAAGAAGCCTACTAGCTCAGCTTTCTCAACCTGAACCCCTAGCTCTCGCGCTGGATTGGGGATCCTCTTTACCAACTGGTTCCTTTTTAACTGGAAAGAATATAAACAACATCACACAAATGAGCTAACTAGCTCAGCAAGTCACAATGACAAAACTGAGAATAATGATCATCAGGTGAATATGTTTATGATATCAAGTGAATAATGGATTATGATTTAGAATTGGATATTATACTTTTAATTTAAAAACCAAGGTTAGGCTGCTGATCAGTCACGCACTAACCTCGAGCAAGGCACACAGCATTGCTCTAACTACTGGATCCAAGGCACACATTGGCCTAACTTGACCATTATATGGTCTGACCACGAATCTGGTCCACAATTTTATAAAAACAATCCAATTCTAACATAATAACAGAATATGCAATAATAAACAATAACCGAAATCATTAACAACAATAAATGTTTAACAATGAAAGGGTTTAAATCCTTGTAAGGATCAACAAGGTACTTTTAAAGCTTGAATGCTGGGTAATGAAAGAATTGGATAACAAAGGAAACAACGTTTCAGGGTTTCAAGGATTTGGTCTTACAAAGCATAAGATATCATGGATTGAGTATATAATAATTCAGTTCAGTGTCTGGTATTTAGTTTGTATGTATTTGTGGAGTAGTATCGTAGATTTGTGGTTCTTGTTTGGGTATATAATAATCAATGGATTAGAAAGAATATGGTTCATAGCTCAAGAACAATAACTGAAATCAGGATTTAGGTTTCCGTGCTTCAAAGCACTTGCAATGTCAACAAGACTATCAAGAATTACAATATCTCGAGAGAGTTCAGAACACTTGCCTGATATTAGCTTACTATCCTGCACTTGCTTTCAATCACATTCGTCTTACTCCTCAACTACATGTTTCCCTTTCCTACGCCTTGCCTCTTCTGCTCACATATCATAAGCATCTATCAATCATCAACTCACAGGATTCTATTCAACACATACTTCTATCTACCCTTCGTTTTACCCAAATCCGATTAACGGATTGAAAGTTATGCGATAATCAAGTAAACACCGAATATATAGACCGATAGTCAATTAACAAGTCACATGTAGCACATAATACATCACGTAATCAATGATATATTATTTATAAAGAAATCTCGGGTCAGAAATAGGCTTTCTGGTATTTAAAATGATTTTTAAAACATTTTTCGGAATTAAAACGGGTCGTTGGATCAATTTCGGAATAATAAACAGGGTTCGGTTGGCAAATTCTGGCTCCGAAACAATTTTAGAATAATTATCGAGCCTTGGAAATAATTTAGAATAATATTTTAAAACTCGAAACTATTTTTCGGAATTTTTAAATCATTTTTAAATAATTAATTCTAATTAAATAATTAATTAATAATTAATTAATAATTAATTAAATTAATTAATCAATTAATTTTTGAATTAATTGACTAATTAATCAATTAAAAATTAACTGAAATTAATTAACTAATTTATTCAGATTTATTTGTGAATAAAAATAATTTTCGAAATTAAAATAATAATTTTTAGAATTTTCAGAAATTAAAAACGAATTTTTATAATAAAAATAAATAAGAAATATGATTTTTAAATATTTTATAAACAGGAATCCTAAATTTGCAAAGTCTGGAAACCTCAGGGACCTAACTGCATCGTTTTCAAAAGTTGGGGTACCAAACTGTAATTTTCCAGCTCTTCGTCGGAAAACAGTCGGGTTCGCCGGAGAACACGTTCCCGGCGTCCTCACCCCACCAACACCTCCAGATCACATCTACACAACATCAGGAACACAACCATGCAATCAATTCATCCTAACAATCCCTGAGTTGGCCGGAATTTGGCCGTGAAGTTTTCCAGTTTCCGGCGAACATCGGAAAACTTCAAAACACAACTCCCTTCTCTACAGACCTCGTTGGTTCATGAAACTTATACGACTAGATTGCAAATTTCACAGAGAACACAACCCACTATAACACAACATCAATCTATCACAGAATAAGAAACCCCCAAATTTCAATTAAGAACATTCGTACGGGTTATAAACCCTAATTTTGAAATTCGAAAATCAAACTCAAATTTGAACATGTTATTGAACTCCAAATCAGACGTATGACATATGAAAATCATCAGGAAAACAAGCTCTACAACATGCAATCATCAAATCATACAAACAATCATCTGAACAAAAATTCATATTTTTAATAAAATAAATTCGAAAAAAAAAAATTTTAGAAAAATAACCTTGATTTTTGCAGTGAAACAAAGCTCAGAATCTGATAGAACACTTCAAATCCTTCGTTTTGGTTACTCAAGCTTTGAAAACAGAGATCGGTAACGTCTTCGTTTTGCTGTTTGATTCTTAGAACAGTTTTAAAAAATTAGGGCTTTTCTCTGAAAATTATATAATTAACTATCTGCAAATGATTTTGATACGAAATAAAATACGGTAAAAGACTATTTATAATTATGGAAAATTTGTATCCCGTTGGATCATTCCGGATATAAAACGGTACGTTTATTTGTAAAAATTGATCCAAACGGTATCGGTTTTCGGGATAATTATCCAAATCAGTACAATTTGTACTGCGGTCTTGGTCTCAGCGCCTGGTTACACGTATTACGAAGTGATAATTGAGATAGTTTAATAAAAAGCTCCCGTTTATCGAAAATACGGGTTTTATTGATTTACCGAAACGAATATTGTATCGAAAATGTTACGCCGGGACCCGCGCAGGACAAACCGTAAGCCGGATCGAAAAAGTCGAAACATGGAAAATGCTCGGAATATTACAATTAGGTTAGGAAGGAGTTCTCGGAAGAGTTTCGGGGGTCCAAAAATGTAACAACGGTTGACGTCGGTTGGTTCCCGTTTTTATAAAATAGATTTTAATTACCCGAAAAAAGATTTTAGAAATTTCATATGATTCTTATAAATCCATAAATCAACATAAAAATAATTAGGAAGATATAACAATTATCTATATTTTATTTTGGACATATAAAAATTAAAATACTCAATTAATATTATTTTTGAATATTCAAGTACAGATAACACTTAACAATTAACTCACAGAATAGATACTGGGCACATATAATAATATCAAAAATAATTACACGATATATCCCGGATATTACAGTATGCGTATCTAGACACACCTCCATATATCATTCATATCCATTATAACATACATTCATACAAGTCATATATCCAAGAATCCAAACATAATTACCAAAAACTGAAAATCTATCAGATTCTTATTGCCTAAACCATATATTCCATGAGATACGTTTTCACGTACTCTTCACATTTAATCCATATGTGATTATAAATCCACTCAAGCCTTTGCGTACATCCTCATGTATATTCCATACATGATGTATTTCATCTATAATCCAAATCACCTTATGTGGTTTCAATTCCGAGCTACAAACAAGTTGTAACCAATTTTAGTTCCAAGCTAAACCCGTAGCTTTCTCCAAACTTTAAGCTATACCAGTAGCTGTATTCAATTCCAAGCTACGTCGGTAGCTATATTCCTAGCTACACCCGTAGCTATTTTCCAAGCCACACCTGTAGTTGCAAGGAATTTGGTAACAACATCTCGAATTAACCGTACTTAAATAATTGAATCACCCTTGGTTTTCGGGTGAGAATGTGGCTGCTGCAGCTGCTGAACAGAAGTGCGACTGTAGAGGAAAAGGTGGAATTGTGTATGAAAAATGAACTGAATCGTCAAAGAATCAAGCAAAATTGCTGAGAAATACCTTCTCAATTTCGGCCAAATGTACTTGAAAAATAATCAAAATGGTCACACATGCCAATTTGTGTGTAATGTGAATATTCGAATCCCTTTGCCAATTGCCTACATACCCTATATACAAATCCCTTTGCCAATTGACTACATACCCTGTATATAGGGATCAAACTCAATGTAATTCTTTAAGGTTGTACTCCATTTCTTGGCCAATAATTTACGTTTTTGATAAGGCAAAACCAGTTCTCGGAGTTAATCCAACTGTTTTCAAGTGAGTATCTAGTGTCCAAGTGCGGCTGGACACTAGAAACCCATTTTAATCCATAACTGAGACATGTTTCATGAAATTATTTATTTATTCTTTAATTATCAATGTTTATCACGTTTTATGATGATACAATCTCGTTTGAAGTCCAGTCATGAAGATATGAACTGTTTTCCTTCATTTTAGAAGGTACAGTCCTAGTAGGACAGTGATTCTGTCCTCAGAGGTACACTAATGTTCCTGCATCAGTACCTCACCATCCTTTCTAGCCATCAAGGCCCTTCTAGCACCTCACCAACTCACAGGGACTTATTCCTGATTCATCCTAATACCTTTCATGATTATATAAACCTGTCAACAACTGAATTTCCTGGTTAGCTGCAGGTTTGGTACGAGTCCTGCACCTTGGTGCATGTACCTTTAAAATCGTGAACATTTTGGTTAAATCTATACCAATATACTTTCTTATCCATATCAACCAATCTCAATTCATTTATGGGCATTAAATCTATCTAATACAAGATTTTAAACACAACAGTTACAAAAAATTTACATAGAAGATACATTTTATACGTTTATTAAAATCATAACTCACTTGTTATTTAAACTAAGATTATTAGAATACTTTGGTATTTAATAATCAATAAAATATTAAAGAAATGATTTGGATATGTATTAATAAAGCTTACATATTTCTGTTGACTAACATTTATCTGTTCACTGTTGATCTAACTTCATAGATTTACTTTTGTTAAATAGATGTATAAGCAATATCACATATTATATAGAAAGTTTATCGGGCGAAGCTGTGATATTAAAGACCCTGCGCATAACCATCTGTGAGAGTTTTAGGAATTAGTCCAAGGTCCAGTGGTTGCGGTCACACAGGGACTCTCACGTAGGTTAGTCATCCAAGGTACTAGTGAACAGAAAAGTAACTTGCTAATCCTGCTTTAAAATCCTAGAAGGAAAACGAAAGGTGTCCAAGGATAGTCTCGATTGGTTATGAAATGATATCATCCTAGTTTTTAATATACAGGAAAGTACTACCAGTAACATTTTATGCAATTAGAAGTACTCTTTAAATTTTCATTCTCTGAGGGCCAAGATGCTTGGAAAGAGGAGTTTTATGTCATGACTGGTTCATGTCCTGTTAGGGCGAGAGCTACTGTTTCATTTCAAATAATGAATGAGAATGTTAACTTTTTTCCAATGAGTTTATCTATTCCTCTCATCAAACAGACCCTATGTTAGAAGGAAATTTGCACACAAATAACACCATCCATTTTGTTAAACTTTATGATCTCTTAAATTTGTTACAATCCAAGGTTGCACTACAAAATTCCAGTAAATGAACTATGAGACTATATGATGAGAATTCAAAAAAACACACAAATAAAAACTATACAACAGCTAAAGATATCATCGGGAATTCACTAAATTTCACCTTCTACCTCGCAATGTGTGGACAGTTCCGATAATTATGTCTATCTGTGGTACCACCAAAGTCTATGAGACAAGTAGACAACCATCACCACACCCTGAAAACGAAATTAATCTACATATCTATATAAAAATATATAATATAAGAAAAAAAACCACTTCAGAGGAGCTCAGATTTAAGTTCTAGGAAACCTTTCAAATGTACTACATTCATATTTAGATTCCAAGAGATCTAGAGAGTATTAGTTTAGCTAAATGTTTCAGCATCTGAAGAGGGGTAAGATATAACAGCCGAACAAAACCAGTCTCAGAAGAATACTATATAAAGAATGCATAACCCGAAACCCGTACCAGCATGACTGCTACATTCATTTCAACAGATAGCCAGCAGCTAAAGTAACTGATTATCATTCATATAGCCATTTTAATCTTATCCATCAATTAGTCCGGTAGTAGGAGGCTTTCATGGCACTAGCAACCATAAGAGCAGAAGCTGCTGCGCCAATAGCAAAATCTGCTTTGGAACACAATCTCTCTGCTTTTTCCCTTTTTAACACTGCAATGCAAGAAGCTCGCTTTGCTGCACCTGATGCTTCACGCATTCTGAGCTCATAATAATCTTGCACGCTCACATTCCGTCTCCCTGGGTAAAAATCAGATAGGTGACGCTTCTTGCTTGGCCAATCAGGGAACTCCATATCCTGCTGCTGCACCCGATTTCTCTTTCCTGGTCTATGGTTTGAAGCCATCTCTTCTCGAACTGTAAACGAGATTGAATATGGGCACACATCAGGCACGGAACTAAAATGCTAGAAAATCACCGAATAATAACAACTCCACTAGATTAGCAATTTAAATATCTGTTACCAGAAGTATGAACACCACCCTGCTCTCCTATGTTAGCATGCCTATGCCCAGAGTCGTGAAGTTTCTTCTGTGATCTGCACTTTGAACCATTTTTAGGCACTTTCAGACCACGTGGCTTTAGACAGAACGCGAACATGACTGGTTTCTCCACATTTGGTGCCTTCACCTTGTCTCCACACTCAGCAATGCTTTTGCCTTCGGTCGTTAACCGATTCCACTCTTGTAATTTCACATGGTACCTCTCCCAAGATGGAGGCTGATAAAGCAAAACATCAGTAAATTTTTCAGACAATAACCTCCATCCATGAGGAAAACAAACTATAGTTTTTTTACTTATTTAAATTATTGTCTCCTGGAATAAGAGGGCAAAATATTTGTCATCTGATCCAACAATGGCTACAAACGGATGCTTAACACAAATATGATATAACATATCTTAATTTGACATGGTATCTTTGGAAAACATGAAGATTCACTCAACACACAGTTATTTTAAACTGGCTCTATGAATCACCTCCAAAAATGCTGTTCAAGATAATGACATTACACTCACACTGAATAGATCCTAATTAATGTGTTTTATGTTCCCAGTTACCATTCATATCAAAACTTCTCCCAGATTATATGTTTAATAAGTGATAAGAGCCAGGGGGAGGGGCAGATGCTGATTAGAAAATGGTGTGAATCGGGGTGATGACATTCCGCTCCACTATTGCGACTAGAAATTTACTGTTCATTCTACAAATTTTAGAATGGAACAGAATATTGAGCTCAAGAACAAGAAGAAAATAGACTGATCAGTGATTCAAACATATAACAGAGTGAGACCCAAAAGCCTTTAATACCCAAAAGATTAATTTCACCGTGATTCTCATTCTCTGATTATGAAGTTGTCGCACAACTGCTTATCAAGAAATTCTAGAACTTGGAGGGTGAAGAAAATTCTAATAGGGAAACAACTTTTAATTTGTACCTACTTCCTAACTATAATATTCAATAAGATTTTTAAAAAAAAAAACACGTATAAACAGGATATCTATATACCTCATCATCAATTTAATCTATTCACACATTAAATACACATACGTAATATTATACCAACTACCTGATCAACTATTTCAACCTTACTCCTACTGTCCTACATAATATGAATGATACTGTACTGAGACTAATTAATAACACTTTCTGATCCACGGATTATGTTGAATACATTACACATTCCCGTAAACAAGATTTTCTGAGAGTAGTCTTTCCAATAGAAGTTCTAAAAGTAAGATTCTTAAACGCAACTTACGTCAGTGTGCATCCAGCCCATACAAAGGTTTGTTGTCCCAAAACAGTCATGAAGGATCAGTAGCAACTAGTGGTATTATAACTATAGCACATTGTTCTAGTAATACTGGGAATGGTTAAGTGATGAGTGGATCAGATGAGTCAATCAGGTCAACTAACCTGCATATCATATTGAGTTTAAGCTATAAAACCATAATCAAATAAAAGTGTATTGAGTCAGAAGAGGACTATTAGCGCTTGGATTATTAGTTCATCAGGTGCTTATATAATGAACGTATTGCAGTTTTCAAGAAGCTACCTGAAAAAATGAGTATTTAGTGGAGTGCAAATTTCCTGATATTTCCGACACCACAAGGACATGGCTGATTTTAAGGGGAAGGAGACATCAGGAGAGTAATAACAAGCATAACGATTAGTAATAGCGGCAGCTATTAGAATATTATCAACCACTATGAGTGGTGAGTAATACGGAAATGAGGTGAAGCATACGTTTAGTTGACTGATTTGCCTGCACATATACATAGTTCTCTACTGTAATCAGTTTCGAAATTCTGGAATGATAGTAGAGAAAAGCTGAAA
This sequence comes from Apium graveolens, assembly GCF_009905375.1. Taxonomy (NCBI): domain Eukaryota; kingdom Viridiplantae; phylum Streptophyta; class Magnoliopsida; order Apiales; family Apiaceae; genus Apium; species Apium graveolens. The sequence goes on from NC_133653.1 coordinate 231,989,142, forward strand.
GTGATATCTCTCTTCGGGTGACTACAGCCGGACAAAAAAAAATTCTATTAAAAATAGGGTTTATTATAAATTAAAAAAAAAAGATAATTTCTTTTACCTTCAGCATGTGTGGCTCCCAGAGGCCAGGGAAAGACCAGATGGTATCTTCCAAATCATATACACTAGAAATCCCCCCACCCTCCCATTAAAGGATAATTTAAGTAACCAAATATAATGGCTAAGGGTCAAGTTTCTCACTGGATTAGTTCGCCAATACTTTTCGGTCAGATTATTTGATTCTGTGGTATTGATTCCACTATTATTAATAAGCAATAATAAAAAAATTCCATGGTAAACAGGGGAATAACTGACAAAAAACTGTCAGTCTCATGTGGGTGCCAATCTTTACATTTTCTTTCACCCATATCTGTATAATGAGGAAGAGGTGTTGAGGACAGGGGTTTACTAATTAAATGAGAAATGAGACCTTGTCAATTGTCTTATAGCTCATTTTTTATACACAAATATTCATATTAGATGTAGTAAAATTGATCAATGTAATGCATATTGCAGACTAGCACTCTAAGCAAACTCTATTCTCATGCAAAGTTCTACTCAACCATGGTTTGTTCTAAAATCTGAAGCATTCCCTCTTGTCTCCGCTTACAAATCACTTTTTGAATAATCACATCAATTTTCTCAATACATTCACTGTTAAAAGTTTAAGGAACATAAGGAGGAACTACACTAGAGATACTTAAATGCATCTTTACAGACATTTACCCTACAACTAATTTCCAACCAGGTTCCATGACCATATTCGTTCTTAAGTCCTGTATCCAATTATCGCAAAAGAAGTTCACAAAAAGTTGTATAACCAAGGTCAAAGTAATGAGAAGCAGCAAGGATAAATATCTCGATCAAAAGGTTTGGTTCTAACATAAAAGGTGTTACCAGCTAATTGTTACATTTCAATTTTTCTCTAAACATGAAATGAGAACTTAACAAGGAAAGGGGTTGGCAGCGCAATTTTAATCTAGAGATCACATGTTACATGACTGGTATATTAATAATATATTAAAAAATAGATGAAAAGATACAAATGATACCTGCAGGTGCCTGATCAACGGAATCCCTGTTCTCTTCCTCTTCTGCTGCCAATGATGGTAGATGGCAATAATCACTTCACTCGGCACAACCCCAACCATGAGAATTTCTAGTTCAGTGACAGTAAAGTGATTACGCTGTTGAGCATATGCAAACTTTTCTAACATGTCCATACATTTTTCAAAAATACCATCAGTAATTACAATGCAACAAGTCTCCTGGGATTGGAGAGTTTTTCCATTTTTTGAAATCCATTGTTCATCTTCACTATCCATGTCATATAAAATCTTCGATGGATTCAGAGCCATGTCAATATCATCCTCAATTTGCTTAATGTAACTGGGAGACGGAGTAAATGGAAGTTTTTTCGCATAAACTTCAGATTCCTCTAATAGGCGGAAACCAGGAATATAAATGTTTGCGGTTTCCAAGGGACATTATCAAAGCCAACGTGAACATCGTTTGTTCTCTCACCCTTCCAAATAGAACAAATTTCTTCTAGAGGCAAAGTACTTGAGTTTCTTGTGTTGATAGCATCAAAACTCTTGTGGTGAGATGGTATCGTTCCATAACAGTTCAAGCTAGCAGTCTCAGGATGAATTTCCAGATGATATACAGAATGATGCTTACCTGTCAATGAAGTTTCCGAGGTACTTTCAGGATGTACTTGCTGAAAGATTTCACAGAAATGTTTAGGTAGAGCACAACAGATGGTTGTTGAATTGCAAGTCTTTCCTCTTAGCTCCACAGAACAAGCAAGAGTGCACTCCATAAGGCGGACACAAGCTAGAGAACTTCTCATTAGCAGCTTGAGATGAAGGCTACGAAAGAAAAGTGGTGCAGCACTATAAGAAAGAACAAATGACAGCATTTCATGCTTCACTGTACATGTAGGAGCCTGCCTTACCATTTCCCTTTCCAGATTTTGTAGGGCCAATAGGTATAATATCCTTGAAATTTTTTGTTCTTGAACCCTGATGAAAATTACAAGAAAATGTTACAATTTAAAAAAACTCTAAACAAAAATTTGCTGGAAAGATTGTTAATTACAAACAAGATTTACTCATTTAATTTTTGAAAACCATCCCATTATATATACAAACATATATATATATATATATATATATTCAAAAAGCAACAACATTTTAAAACATGCAAAAGAAATTATATAAAAAATTAGCATCTTAGAGAACATTACTCTTTCACCGGACTCTTTTCCATCAACCACGATAACAAAATTTTGAATTTAGACAGTTACTAAAATGACTAGAGATGCAACCGAGGAACTAATTAAACAAGTCAATATGTGAAAGATACCTGAGAGGACTCCCAACACATGTGTGAATTGCTTTCACCTTTGAGTGCGTTGATGTTCACAAGAGTGCACTCAGGTAGAAGTAGTTTCTTAGAAATCAAACATTGCTTTTGAAATACTGAATCCAGGTACAACCAGTTGGAATATTTCAATTTTGAGAAGCTGTAAAAGGTGAAAGCATGCTGCTTCCTAAGATCTTGCACACAGGATAGTTTAAATCTTAGGGAACATACTGGAACATGCCACTCAACATATTCCCCCGATTTGTTTGTGTCACAAAACATAGACATAACAACAAAAACATAGGCAACAGCCTGCTTCAGGCAACCTTCAAGCAAAAAAAACCTTTAACAAACTTCATTGTCAACAAAAAGCATCTCTAAATAAACCTTGGGCCACGTGCTAACAATTTTACCATATTGTTGCAATAGTAAGATTTGGCAAAACCTGGTTGTAGAGGAACCAAATGGATATCCAAGTAGAGGACAGACTGGTAAGCTTAATTGAGTGGAGAATTCTTGAAATGGTATCAAATTTGGGTTCAGCTTCAGCAATCCTTCAGTATCTATTGACCACATCAGTTTTGTGGGGGGGTCATTTCTGCATTTAGTCAGAGCAGCTTCCTTATCTGCATCCCTAATTCTAAGCCTATCAAAAAAAGACATCAAGCACCCATCATTTTTGTTCTTGCGAAAACGCTTCCTGATGTACACAATAGGTAATATGTTCTCTTCAATTCTGAAATGATCCGGCATTAATTCAGAATCAGGAGAACATACTTCATCAGGTTGAACAGAAAGTAGCATCATTGCATCTACTACATCATCATCAACAGAAAATTCAGAACTACTTTCGTTGTGCTCAGCCTGTGGCTGAGCCTTCATTTTCTTCACATGGCTCTGCCCTTGCCCTTTTCTAGAAGATTCATTACCAACATCTTCTTTGTTAGTGCAGTGTGCAAAGCACCCTCTTCTTTTTTTCATTCCCAAACCCTCAATTGAATCCCTTCACAGAGAAACCCCCAAATTTTAAATCTCTTATCAAACGCCCCACCTCACAATTTCGGATCTGCTAATAGATGTAGAAGAGATAGATTGATGTAGGACAAATTAGCAAAAAGAGAAGATTAAACTATATTGGGTGATTAAATCGCAACCTAATCACTACCCCAATATGAATCCCAAGAACAATTGATCACAACCAATCTTATTCTCAAGAAAATTTATATATAATCCAAGTTGCATAGAAGTACATACAAAAATGCTTTAAATACTGAAAAGATAACCCTAACGGGCTACCTAACAACAGCCCAAAACATGCGGGCTAAATAAACAAATCCAACGCTGTAAATTAATAAAATACCAATATAACAATATTTCGAAAAAAACAAAATACAGGGACTGGCCCATCACAGAAAGCACAAAATACTTGTATTAATAAAATAGAGGTTACATGTAATAAAACAATTCACCACTTTCGAGGAGTGATGAGACCTCCGCTAAGAATAAAATGATCGACAATTTACACACCCTTCGGCTTTCTCTCCACTCATCCAATTCTTTTTATACCTCTCTTTTTCCAATCCACCATTTCCTTTTACTGTGTAATAGGCTTAACAATTTTACTATCTCTTTTAGTGTAAGACTGTATGTAAACAACTATCCTGTAAGCCATTTCACTTACTATGTAATTTTACCATTTCCCAAGTTGCCCCCCAATCCTGTAAGCCAGCCCACCAAATTAGTAATTCCTAATAGGGGAGAGCATAGGGCAAGTTCAGTTTGGTTTTGGGATAAAGTTGAAATTGAAACCATATATCTTCAATTTTTAAAATTGAAAACTGTAACCGAAGGGCCATTTTGGTTCGAATTCTCGGTTCGATTACAATTGCTTCGATTTAAAATACAAAACCCGCTCACAAACAAATAACAAAAGAAATATAACTAGCAGGATAAAAAAAGTTTGATTTAAAAATAAGTAGAATTTAACAATACTAATATTTCTATGATCTTTTAGATTTGGTTCTACATCTCGAAGCTATTATAAGCATGGCAGAAGTAGTATCTCTAGTTTGACAGTAGTAGTAATGTTGGTTGTTCAAAGTGTGTATCAGTGATAGTTCTAGTAGAAGTTCGTGACCATACAATTCTTTCTCTTCAGAAAAGAATTATATATTATGACTGACATTAAAGATCGGAAAAAATAATACAATAATTTGTATAGATAGTATCTAGTTTTTTTCATAACAAATCCTTTTCTGGAAATATATTATCTATTAAACTATTGATGATAATCTAGAGTCAACAAGCACCGGTTGCCCTTTAGACTTGTGCATTTTACTTGACCAAACCTCCCTTTCACCTCCTCACTGGATCGTTGAAGTAGCGAGCCACTAACCAACTTTTGAAAATTTGCAACAGCAAACTAAAACGGCAAATTGCCCATAATCAATTTGTGTGTCCTAAATTTTACACGTCGTAACACAAATTAAGAACAAGCTCACCGAACTTATCTTTACAAAACATATGTACACATCTAGTAATTATAATATATATATATATACACACATTATATAATTATTTATTTATATTATTAATTGCTTCGGTTCAATTGGAACCCATAATCGGAACGGAACCATTTAAGACGGTTCAAATTTTGATTTTCGATTTCAGTTTGAGTTTACATTGTTCGATTTTTACCGACTTTAAACAGATTCAGATCGATTTCGGTTTTTTGCTCGGCCTACTTTGACGAAGAATTAGCTCCATTTTGTGTTGCTCCTAAAACAACTCGTGTTTAGATTTTAACACCAATTCAGCGTTCAGTTGTTCCGAAATAGTTGGCACTGAGCATTCCTGGGTTTGAACCAATGGCCTTCTAAAGTTGGGACGCGTGGAACACCGAACTGAGTTTAGACGAAGCATGCAACTCCAATTTATAGGCCCCAATACCAATCTTCAGCAGAATTGGAAACGGGATGTAAAGTCAGGTTGCTAATTTCTTACAAGGCTTTTTAGCCAAGGATTGTTGACAATAAGGCTGTACTTTCAGGTATACCAAATCCCCTATTCACTATGCTATCAACATCACGCCTCGTAATATCCTACTGCTTTTCTATCTTCTGCTGAGCTTTACACAAATGAGCCTTAATATCATCTAGTAAAGCATCTCGTTCAATCAGTTGCTCCTCCAAAGAAGTCAAAGATCTGGAACCAAACTCAAAACTCAGTAATGGAGGATTTCTGCCATAAACGAGCTTAGAAGGCGAACATGGAACACAAGACTGAAAAGAGGTATTATACCAGTATTCCAACCAAGTTATCAACAGCCCAAAATTTAGGATCTGCATTAATAAAACACAGCAGGTAGCTCTCCATGGTCTTGTTAATGGCCTTGGTTTGGCCGTCCGATTTTGGATGAGGCATGCTTCTGTGAAGGTTTTTCCCCTAGAGCTTAAACAACTCCTTCCAATTTAAACTAATAAACACCAACTCCTTCAAATTTAAACTAATAAACACCTTGTCCCAATCAGACACATTGGTGAAAGGAAACCATGATGTTGAACCACGCCCGGGACAAACGAATGTATCACTGTTTGTGCTGAAAACGAGTGTTAAGGCCAACAAAGTTTATGTAATTCGACAGCCTATCCACCACCACCAGCACTGTATCAAACCCTTTAGAGCGTGGGAGTCCTTCACCCAAATCTATCGACATATCTTCCCAGATTTTCAATTGAGTCAGTAAAGGTTGAAGTAGCCTTGCTGGATGCAATGAAGACCCATTTCGGTGTTAAGAGATATCGCATTTGCGAACATTTTTTTGGACTGCTCAACGCATTCCCGGCTAAATCATTCTTGAGCTAATCATTGATCAATTTAAAAATCCCCCAAAAGACTTTCCAAGGGATTGTTGTAATATTCTTTACCAATAGGACTGGATTGGAGAAAGGACTTGTGGACAGCCGGATAATCCCCGTTTTAAGTATATCTTGAACCAATTATTTGCTTCTTCCTTGTACATTTGGGGTACTGATAAGGCCGCACACTTGTCGGGTTTGTGCTCTCTTTTAAAATGATGGCGTGCTCCATATATCATTGAGGGGGGAAACCCCGTGGGCATATCGAAGATACTCTTCAAGTAAGTTAACATTGATGCCATGAATGGGGGAACAGACACAGTCTTATGGTCCATTTGTGCTTCTCTCTCCTGTTAGCAACTTTAGTGATTAAGTTCTAAAACAAAATCTACCTTTTGCTTTGGATCCTGATCATTGCCTTATGCGTAGTACCCCTTCTGTCTAGAGAGGGATCACCCTGTAAAGTGATTGTTTACCCACCTAACTGGAATTTTAGGGTCCGCATTTTCCAATTTGTGATCATTGTACCAAGTTTAACCAACCATTGGATGCCCAGTTTACCCAACTGCAAAAGTAAAAAGTTTTCTACCACCATAGTACCCCGGAACTCCAAAACCACAAATTTACATTCCCCTTCTCATTGTATTGAATCTCATGTACCCAAGGACACACCAAAAGACTTAGACAATGTTATCGGAATACCCAATTGCCAATCGACCCAACAAATTCAAAGTAGCTAGTTATCTATGTCTGAATTAAAAAGTTTTTTTGGGTGAATTGGTTCAAAACGTACCTCTAATGGTCCTTCGGATAATTGGCTGGTTTGACTAAGTTTTGCAATCTCCTCTTCTTCACAAGTTAAAAGCACGGTCAGCTCCTAATGCTTGCACCCGTGTCTAATAGTACACTTATCATCACCGTAACAGTAGCACATTCCCTTCTCCCTCTTAACTTGGAGCTCCTCACCTTAACGTCGTGCTTCACTCCTTGATTTCACTATAAAATACCCTACTGCTTATCCCGGAAGACCTTGAGTTTATGTTGACCCAAGGGGGAATCGACCCAACTAATATGATGATTGTCCGCTCTTAAAAGTCGGATGAAGGTGAGTAACTTGTAATACCCTTCCTACACTACTGGGATATACCTGTTATACATCTTTCAATCCAACCCCAATCTAAGCTTATCTTCCACTATCGAGGCCAAGTCCATGTCCTGGTCGAGGTTCCTGGGTCCATATATTTTAACTTCGACCCCGACTTCTTCTGTCAACCAATTCAAGGACTGCCCCTTCACAATTTCTCATGGGGCCAGCAATTTGATAAACTTCTGTCAATAGTTTGGAACTGGCCCAGCCTGATTATGTGACAATCATTGTTCGGGCAATGTTCTATTGGTTGTTAATCTGAACTGTCGATGCACCATAGCTTTCATATCATCCCATTTCTGTTAGGATAATAATTTGAACTTGTTATATATTTTTTAAATTATTTTTAATTATTAGATATTGGTTATTAGGATAAATAAAATTAGTTTCAAAGACTTGGAATAATTAGTAGAGATATTTATTGAAATTTATCAGGTGACTATTTTTTAGGAGTTTCCCCAATGTATTAGCCTATAAAACATGCTTATGTTTTCATAATACAGAATTATATGATTTGATATAGTAAATTTTTTGTTCCTAGCATATTAGGTTCTCATTTTCAATTAAAGAACCAACAACTTCTCGATAGGCCCCGCCAATTTTCCCATTAGAATCACAACAATGCGTCTCCTTGATGCAACCACGACCATTTCCACCTTATCCTCCTCACTCATCCGGTAGAAATGGAAATACCTCTCAACCTTTAGGATCCATCCAGTTGGATTATTACCATTGATAGCGGCATGTCAAACTTTTAAAGCACCAAATTTGTACCACCTACCGTATTTACCATTTCCTGTGTGTTTAACATTGTGGGAGGACTGCATAATGATATCAAAGGAATGCTTAGACTGCTTGATCCTACTTCATTAGAGCAAGCACTCAAGCTTTACTAAAGCACTCTCAACTCTCAACCTAAGAAGGTTTTTCAGTTCTAGAAGTAGTTACAAGAGTGGGGTGACAACTCAGGTATCAGCTAAAGGCTCAATTACAGTAGCTGGAACATTCGTGCTAGTACATAATTCAAGTTCAGTAGTCATTAATATTAAGCCTAGACCTCTGACATATTAACAGAGGGATGAAAGAAGACAAAAGGGACTACGTTGTTATTGTGATGAAAGTTCAAAAAGGGACATGAATGCAAGAAGTGTCGAAGTTTCTTAATGATAGCTAAAGATGGGGGTGGAGATTACACAAAAGCACCATAATATGATAAAGAACATGGTGGAGATTTGGATGATTGGAAGGATCAGGATATAATCTTGACTGGCTTGGGATTAAAGGAAAACCTCAAGGTCAACCCGTTGAACTTGAAGGGTCTTGCAACAGCAGAGTTATCAAAGTACTGGTTGATGGTGGAATCACTGTTAGTATTGTTAAAGGGATGTTGCATAGCAAAGGGATTGGAGGGCACTAGGGAAATAGGGCTACCTACAAGAGAATTCGGGAGTATTTTTACTAGTCCACCATTAGGCAAGATGTTGAAGGTGGGCAAGGAAATTTGAGATATGCCAACAAGTTAAATGTAAGAAGTCAGGGGCTACTTATACCTAATGTCCCGAGGAACCATGGAGGGACATAGCTATGGATACTATAACTAGGAGGATACAAAATACGAGATTCACAACCAACCAATACACAAACCAAACACTTAGTTGACAACTTCTACTAAGTCGACATCACTACATATCCAAGTATCACTTCTTATCAAATTAATAAGTAAAATCAAAACAAGAACACAAAATATGACGTTGAAACAACCACGTCCAAACCTGTATTATAAATCCAAATAGTTACCAATAATACAACCGATCAATAACACATCAATGGTGTTAAAACTGATACTTAAGCATAACAATACTTAAGTATCTCCAAAACAATACCAAGTCTACGTCTTAAGAATTCAACCTATCAAACACAATATAACTATGTATATATATAGCCACCCAAAACTTAGCCACCCAGACTTACCATACTTGTTGTACAAGTCTTCTGATACTTGTTATACAAGCTTTATTTTCTTAGTGTCTAGTTATCAAATCTTGTGATCAAGACATACCATATAATATAATTGTCTCCACATACAATTATTATGTAAGCCATTTTTATCTTGGATCAGTCAAGCCCATACTATCATATTGGGTTGAAACCCAACAATAACATGGTTTCCTAAGTCCAAAGGTTTTGAGGTAATTTGGATAGTGAATGATAGGTTTAGCAGGTATGCACACTTCATAGTTTTAAATCATCATACGACGGTTAAAGCTTTAGCTCCAACATTCTTTGAGAAAGTTTACAGATTACATGGTATACCGAAATCAATAGTGAGTGACAGGTACAAGTTTATTCTTAATGAATTCTAGCAAACTCTTTATAAAATAATGTGAAAAAAAATTGGAAGTACTTACAAACACAAAAAGAACCACCCACTAATTACTACTATTACTTATTATAGATAGCTCAAATATTGCATCAAGGGTGTTAATATAACGTGCATTATTGCAGTTCATCACCTGTCATACATCATAAGCTCCTTAAATCCCGAAAGCTCATGGTTGACCTTGAAGCAGCATGTCTTGTTTTTTAATGCAAGCTGCCAATAAAAACAGCAGCATATAAGAAAATCAGCAAGCACCTCGCTAAAAGAAGATTAAACAAATGAATATGCCAGTAAAACATAGAATAATACTTTATAATGCCGATATTCTTCTGGCACCCAAATTACCAAGACATAACTATGAGATGCCCAGTCCGTGATTGTGAGCTTATTGTTTGCAGCTTGCACATATTGGTTTATCAACACATCCATCGCATGCCTCTGTATGGTTCGTATTACTCTAAAACCATAAAAAGTAAAGTCAAAAAACCATCAATTTTATAGACAATACATACTTCATACAATTCTTTTTAACAAAATGAAGATAACAAGTTTTATATTAGAACTGTCTTTGTAAAAGAAAAACTTTATACCACGTACAGAGTGCTTCAAAGAGAACATACACACTTCATGTAGTTCTTTTTAACAAAATCAAGATGACAAGTTTTAAAATAGGATTTTCTAGGAAAAAAGGTAAAAGAAAAACTTTATAGAACCTACAGAGTGCTTCAAAGAGAACCTTCACGTAATTAACTAAATGTACTAGATGAGAACTAATTAATTAATTAATTACACAAAAGTAAATTCTAATTTGCACGTAAATCTGGAAGGTTATTATTCAAGAAAATGTGAGTTGCTTATGCATCTAGACCTATAGTATAACGCTAGAAGCATCATTTTAAGGTATGAATTTAAGTTCCAAAATACAGTCTAAACTGAACAAAAATTTAATATAATATACACCTAACAAATTTTTTGTGTCAAAATAATTCATTCAATCATATAGAAGGAGTTGGTGAAAACTCGTGATTTTGCATAACAAGGTCAAATTAATGAAGATTAATATCACAAAGTTGACAATAGAGAACTATGCAATATAAAGGTTTCCTATGTGGGGTAAGGATAAAAATAACTATTTGCATACAATTTATGATGCAGAGCAAAGAAATCAAAGAAGTATTTGATTATTTACTTCATATTATTGTACCAAGATAAACGGACTACAATTAAACCAGAGTAGATAAATATGTTATGTTGATATAATTGTTCACCTAATTTCATTATAATACTATATTGTTACTACGAAATATTTTTCATAAGAATAGTTTTCTTCCAATTAAAATTGATTTTTGACAGTTAAGTTCTTGAAATCCTATTAAATAAGAATATTTAAAACTAAGCTTCATTATTTTGAAGCTATGTTATCCGAACTCTTCAATTTTTCCCTCGTAAGACATGATAGTCGGACCCAACAAATGAAATGAAAACTAGACACTTCTATTTCCAGCAATATAGTTCAAAATGACTCACAAAGCCTCATAACAACTTTCTTTAGCGAGGCATGTCTATAAATTACTAATTTCATGCTATTCTTTTGAATTATGATATAAGTTTGAAATAAACAATTAGTATATGTCTTTACCTTGATAGAAGACACTAATTCACAAAGTTAAAGGATAAAAAATGTAGGTATATTATCACATATGTAAAGGTTATATGCCAAATCCCCGAACACGTGTCCAATTTCAGATTCATATCCACGAATCCTAATTTTTAAGAAATTTAAGGGTAGAACACTTGGATCTTCTGCACCCGTGTCCGACACTCATACCCGAGTCCGAGTAACATAGTTTTGAAGACTTATATAGCATAAGTTGATGCATGTTATAAATAAAATTTAATAATATTTGTCAGTTTCTATGTGATCTCCTCAAGATTGGTCTTACTTCATAACTTTTCTTAACCCTATCCAGCATCACTTGGAACACTTTTATTTTTTATTTAATATCACTTGGAACTCTACGATATTCAGATAATTAACTTAATATACCAGCTACTAGGCAAGTTTATCAAGGTCTTAAGTACTAAGAAAACTATGAAATTGTTGGAAATATGTTAATTCAACTCTGTAATATCCACATGTAACTCTGTATATTTGAAAGGGGTTAATATAGTAAGCCAAGGGAGTGCACTTAAGCACGTTCTATAACCCCCAAACAGAACACTTACAGTCTATTCCATCATCTGCAATTATATCTTGCTTTGTTTATATGAGAACTGATTCACCATGAGAAAAATGAGAATTGAAGCAAAAGAAGACAAAAAATCAGTTTTGTTTCATTAAAGAAATTGTTAGACTAGCCTGTTCTTTAAGATCCAGTTCAGACTAAAAGTTCCTAAGTTTCACTGTTATGGTTCTCAACTGAGTCTCACTCCTAATATGTATAGGTGTGCTAAATTTAAAATACTTGTTTTATTAGATAACAATGGGCTACTTTATCATGCTTGGTAAAGTGTTTTAAATTTTACAAAAATTAAGTAATACTCTATGATTTATCTTAATTGCTTGTAAAGCCTCTGCAATTATGTAAATTTATTAAAACGGCTAGCTTTCAGATTCTATTTTAAATAGATAAAAGAACAGAATAGTCACCTTTCAGGTATGATCTGTTGAAACAAGAAAAGCTTTTTAGTGTACATAAAATCTTGTGTTCCGATATATTCAGCACTGGGTCAACTTTGGAACTGATCATCAATGTAGTACGAACAAGGAAAGCAGCTTTAGGCCAGGCCTTTTTATCCTCATTTCCGGTCTAAATAAAGTCAATCCAATCCAAAGTGATACAGAAAACCCAAAACTTAATGAAGGACAGTATCTAATGAATTTACCTCCCGCTACATAAATACAGACACATGTACCTCTCCATTAAAATTAGATAGGATATTGCAGTTTTGATCGAATTCATCACCTCAAGCCAGGAATCACATACTTCTAAACACATACAGAATTTGAATGTAGAATATATAATATACAGTAATAGTCTAATAGAATAAGAATTGAAAGAGATGAAAGAAAAAAGATGCATACCGCTGCCTTTGGTTTTCTTCGGGAGGCTTTTCTTCATGACACCACCGAGAATAAGCGTTTCATTAATTGCCACAGTGGTGTCTACAATTGGAGCAAATCGCAATAATGGCTTCAATGTTTGCTCGCCATTTGCGGCGGTTTCTAAAACCCTAGAGGACACACACTCAACCTTTATAACAGGTGAATATATTTAACATTTAAACATATAATTTATTATTTCCTGAAATATTTGCAGTTTGCATCTCACCATTTAAAATACACTTCAATAGCAAAAGGACTAGCCAGTTCAACCATCCACTTTAAGAAACTATTTTTTATTTCTTTTGGGTAACTGGGATGGCACCCCGCTAAAATTTATTAATTACAAAAAATATATATATAGGAGAACTCCTCTCTAAGAAAAATCTCTAGGAACAAGCTCCAAAGTGGGAAAAAAACAAAATAAATTGAGATTAAATTCATAAGAAAACAATCACAAAAACTACCTTGCTCCATCTACTTGCCCAATGAGCGGCCATAAACAAAAGGCTGAAACACACAACTTATAGTAACACGAAACTCTTCCTGTAATTTTTAGATTTTTGGAAAGACTCGCAATGCGAAAGTAGTGATCTGGATGTATTCTAGATATACGGCCTAATATCATCTAAACGGGAAAGGATGTACCCACATAGATCTGTGTGAACAACCACATTGACTGATAAATTTGTATTCATGAAAGGATATTTGTTACATAGCAATGGCATGGCAGATTTGAAAAATAAGAAATACAAATCAACTTCCGAAAAAGAAAGAAGAGATAATGTGACGGGAGTAAAGCATATTTGGTAAGTGTAAACAACTACTTCCGATGTGAACAACTACCACTGATGGTGTAAAATGTACAAGATTTATTCCTGAAAATTTATTGGCAAACATGATCAGGGACTTTTGCTCATAAATATCTTCGGCTGAGGACAAATGAATATGCTTCTGCTAACCTGAGTTCGGACAGAATGTCATTTAAACTAATACAACATTAAGCGATTATAAGGTTCGATGACCAAGCTGTCTGTGTTCTAAAATTGAGTACATTAAAGTGTATCTAGTGGTAAGCTTGATTGGCAAATACAAAAAACAATTTACTTTTAAAATGAAAATAAGTAAAGGAAAACTTTATATACTTTTCTCCGAAATCTAATAATTTAAAATTATCGAAATTTCGTATATTTATGGGAGGCATGCTATAATCAGCTCAAGTCAAGCATCACATTCATTTCAATACACCTTGACCTAAGAGACTTGAACAAATCAGTTTAATAAATGACATTCTAAAAACAGGGGAATGTATGCATACACAAATACATATAGTATATATTTACAGTCTAAAGCTGAAGCATACTCTGATTGATTGCGGCAACAAAGACCTTGAGTGATATTTTGTAATCATCTCCATTTGCAGCTTCAACCCTAGAGTCAACAAACGCACAAACACTTCATATTTTAAGTTTTGAATATAATAAAATTCTGTTTTCTTTGAAATTGCATATTATAACTTTATAAGCATAATACAAGTCACATTAATATTTTTAAGTTCCATAAAAAGAAGTGATATTGATACTTGTGTAAAGGAGAATCAGATTAACCTACTCTAAGACATGTCCAAACCAGGTTAAACCACCCTGTCCTTTGTAATACAAACAAAGTTAAACTCTGTACGATCCGTATATTGTATATCTAGATTAGTACATATTAAAATTATCAAATTTTAATTTTAGAATAATATAATTAAAAAGAACGTTAATGATACAATAAATTATATAACATATATAAAATATTATAAATATTATTAAATGAGAAAATGTTAGAATCTTATAATACTATCTAAAATTTTTATATAAGGTGCTGCAAACCTAGAAACTAAAATAAAAAAAAAATCTTAATTATGTCAAAATATATCACATATGATATGCAAATTAATCGTTGGAAGATTTAGAAAAATACAGCAAAACCGAATTTTAAAAAAAAAACTTATCATTTGACGTAAAAAATGAAGTTAAAACGGAGAAAAAAAGATGAGATTCTACCTGGGAGGGTGCTGAATAACAGGCGGGGTGCTTTTAGAAGTCCATTATATTAAATTGATTTAATGACTTATATTAGTTTTTAGTTTCTATTTTAAGTCTGTTTTATGTTTGATTATTTCCATATATATATAGTATTATTAAACTAGAAATATCTTTATAATGAAAATTAGAAATTAAAATTAAAAAAAAATTCTAAATCACGTCGAAATATACCACATATGGTTTGCAAATCTATGGCTGGGAGATGGCAGTGAAGTCGGATTTTAAAAAAAAACTTATCGTTCGACAGGATAAATCAAATTAAGAACGAATGGAAAAAGCTGAGATTATGTGTGGGAGGGTGTAATTTAATTCTGTGTGCTACCTGCAGGGGCCGTTAGATTAGATTGATCTAAGGGTGTAGATTAGTTTCTAATTTTATTTTAACTTTATTTTCATTTAAACAAATACCTATACATATATATATATATAACATTACTTTTGTTAAATTTATTAAGGGTGCCCTTCCCCAACCACGGTCGGTTGGAAGGGGTTAAGTAGCCAACAAATCGTAGCCGTTAAACTTAAAAAAGGGACGACACGATGCAAACCTTCCGCAATAATTCATTGTGGAAGGCTGAAATTACCATTATACTATTATTACTTCCGCAATGATTCATTGCGGAAGCTTCTTTCTCCTACAGCCGACCCAACTCAGAAACAAACATACACGAATACAAAAAAAAATACACGGGCGATTAAGGCGATTTCAGCGAAATCAAGCAGCTCGTGATATCTTCTTTAATCAAGCAGCTTTGTTCTTCCGCTTATACATACGCCTAATTGAGGTTCCATCATCCAAACCGGCTAAACCCGTTCAGCTATCAGAGTCTGAAATCAAGCAGCTCGTGATATCTTCTTTAATCAGCCTAATTTTCTTGAACTTGAAGCTCTTATCAACTTAATCTTCTTTAATTAGCTGAAATCAAGGTCCCCTTTTATTCACTTTTTTATTTGCAAATTTTACACTGTTGCCTAATTGATTATATCAATTATACTATATATATAATTGTTGTTGTAGTTCATGTGATCTTGTCACAATCTTTTGTTATCTTGATAATTAGCAGCAAAAATTAGTAATTTTTTATATTTATATATATGATCGATGAAAGCCCAAATGGATAATGAATGTGTATGATGAATGAAAGCCCAAATGGATAATGAATGGGAACAACAAAAATTAGTGATTTTCCATCAGATGCAAATTTTATAAAATTTGATATTGTAGTTATGTTGTTTGTTAAATTTCCCACCTCATTTTTCAACACCTATTGATTTTATTTTTAATAAATGGATTTAAGTTAATTGAAAATCTGAAATGCTCATTATAAATGTAAAAAAGTTATTCATGTCGATTTTAGGATTACTTCACTAGTATTTTATTGTCGGATATGTTTATATAAATTATAAATCCTACTAGTATCGTTAGAAAGGGGAATGTGAACAAGTGATTTATTGCATGTTAGGTAATGAATACAACACGGAGGGGGTAAATGTGCTTTGGATTATTTTTAACCTTTTTGAACTATTATGGAAGTGGTGAACAAAATAATCTAACTTGTAGAGATAATATGTTTTAACAGAAATAATAAAATATGCACATGAACACACTATCTTCAAAACTCACTTAATTTTATATTAGAATCAAGTATGTCTTGCTACAAATTTATGGGTTCTTTGTTGATAAAGAACTCAGCTTCTTTCTTGAGATAGTTCAAGATTTTCTAGATCTATTTGTTACAACTTAAACAAAGTATCCAGTTTTTACTTTATAGAACAATAAACATAGGTTTTACACAACACGTAATAGCATGTACCAAATATTGGGTTTCGAGCACATAAACGCAACGGAAACGGTAATTAAAAACGTGAAAAATTGGAATTTTTGAAACCCACCGCAGGATCCATGTGAAAAACAAATATTTAATTCATAGATCAGATTGTTTACCTTAAGAAGCTTTACAAATTGGTTGACTAATGGAGATCCAAAACTTGTTCAATCACCACGCATCCCGCTCTCGCGATCTACGCTCTATCGGTATCCACACGAATGCTTGAACACAAGGATTGAATGTGTACTAACACAATATCGTTTCTCCTTGCTCTCTCCATCTTCTCTCTTGGTGGATAGAGTTTTTTATAAAAGTCTTGCTTACAGAATCAGCCACCCAAGAGATATTATATAGAGAGTAGAAAAAGAGTTATAACTCTTAACTAATTAGGAGTTATTATTAATTCAAAATTCCTATTTGTATAATAATTACGTCACACTTAATTATTTAACAACTGAATTTCATAATTAATATTGGTAAATTTGAATATCAATATTTATCTAATTAATTAAGTCATACTTACTTAATATTATAAATAATTCAAATTACTTTAATATAATTTAAATTCAATTTAAATTAAATAATCTTTCAAGCATTCTTTGTGTGTGACCCTATAGGTTATTATTACGTTGGCAACGAATTTTAAATCTAATTTAAAATCGTAAACAATAAGCGATATCTAGTAATACATCATTGCTCCACATATAATAATAACTAAATCGGTGATCGATTAAACCTTTCGTGAATAACGTACAATGTAATATAATCCCTTTAACCACATATTATAGATTAAATTAGAGGCATGTTATGTGTCATCCTCATCAATGTTTATCTAGGTTTCCTTGATCAATGAGTAGTATATCATATCAAATCAACATTTGAGCGTGGCCACGCATTTCATAGCCTAGCTCACACAAGAGGCCAATAATGTCACTCCTAAAATAGGAGGGTTAAATCCCATCTAGATCATTCATATTTCTCATACGATTCATAATATACTCAATGTCCACTTTTATCATTACCCGGTCAAGGATAACTTTTAATGGAATCAATGTATATTAATTCTTGTATAGAAATATAATGACTTCAGTTCTAAGGACCATTACATCTTTATCACTGTGAGAATTACTTGTGACACAACATACATGTAGAATCTCACATTGGGTCTGTCCAACATCATGTACATTTACATATGCCTGTGTTTTTTACTTTAGTATCACTATACCTATGATCAATGAGATGTGATCATCAGTCAACAAACACACCAGTCTTAATGCATTATATTGTCCCTTAATAATAATACTCGACTAGAGACCTTTAGGAATATTGATACTATTATCATAATCTCATTTCTAAGTCACGTACTTAGAGATATAGAATTGTATATCATATTCCAAGGACATTTAATAATCTAACATTTATATCGCAGTAAATTAAGAATTAATAATTTATAAAGGGAATAATCGATAGAACATAAACATTAATAATCCAAATGTCTTAAACTAAAATATCATAGTGTTGTCTCTGGGGCACAAACACTAACAATCTCTCACTTGCACTAGAGCCAATCACCCATGTATCTAATACTCATGGAACTAGTATGACCATCATGCTTCTACTGCGACAAAGCCTTAGTCAGTGGATCTGCAACACTATCATTACTATGCACTTTACATTTATATCTCCTTGATCATTAATCCCATTAATAAGGTGGTATCGCTTAAGGACATGCCTAAACAGTCTCCTTGGCTATTTTGAAAGCATCAATATATTCGGCTTCCATAGAATCATCAATGTTCTTGTTGTGAACTATTCAAGCTAACATCAATTATATTTAGACAAAACACAAACCGGACATAGACACATAATCATCCTTGTCTATCCAGAAATTAGGTTAAGAAACTAGTATCAGTGTAACCCTTTACTACCAGTTCCATATCTTCTCCATACACCAAAAATAAATCTTTAGTCCTCTTTAAGTACTTAAGAATATTCTTGACAACTATCCAGTGACCCTCACCTGGATTAGACTGGTATTTGTTCGTCATGCTCAAAGCATACGAAATATCAGGACAAGTACATATCATTGCATACATTATAGATCCAATTACTGAAGCATATGGAGCTTTTTTAATACGACCCTTATCATCTAATGATTTAGGACAGTTATCCTATGAGATCACTATCTCATGAGGCATCGAAACATATCATTTCCTTATCTCTTACATCATAAAATACTTTATCAATGTATGTACTTTGACTAGATCGATTAATCTCTTCAATCTATCTATATAGATCTTGATCCCTACTATATAGGTAGCATCGCCTAAGTCTTTCATCGAGAAACTATTTCTCAACCAAGTTTTAACATCCTTTAGAGAAGCTATGTTATTCCATATCTGTTATATATCATCTACATATAATACTAGGATTGTCACATGGCTCCCACTAACCTTCTTGCAAACACATCCTTTTGCCAAATCTCATAGTCAAAGTAAGCAACTATTCCTAACAAAATCATGATGGACTTGACCATAGCAACTGGTGAAAAAGTCTCATCATAGTCTATACCATGAATTTGTTAGAAACCTTTTGCCACTAGTCACACCTTATAGGTTTGTACTTTATAATCCATGTCAGTTTTCTTCTTGAAAACCCACTTGCATCCTATAGGTTTTACCCCTTCGAGTGGATCAACTAAAGTCAATACTTTATTTTGATACATGGATTACATCTCGGATTTCTTGGCTTCTAGCCATCTCTCGGAGTCTGGACTGTTCATAGCATCTTGGTATGTGAGAGGCTTATCATTATCCACCATCTTGAGTCAAAAGGAATCCATAATTTCTCCCGGACTCATGGTGAATCCTACTAGATCTACGAATAACCTGTGTTTCCTGAACAGGTACATCCTGATCTTATTCAAACTCTGGTTCAATGTTATCATGTGGTTCTCGATCTTCATCGAGATGTATTATCCTCCCACTGATTTTCTTAGAAAGTAGTTCTCCCTCAAGAAATACAGCGGCCCGAGCAACAAACATTTTGTTCTCGTTAGGATTATGAAAACTATACCCTAGTCTCACTATCGTATCCCACAAAATAGAATATATCTAATTTCGGTCCAATCTTGTCAGAGGCTAAACATTTTACAAACGCTTCACGTCCCCAAATTTTCATAAATGACATGCTATGATGTTTATCAGTCCATATCTCATACGGAGTATTTTGAACTACTTTAGTCGGAACTTGGTTAAATGTATATGCAGCCATTTCTAGAGCATAACCCCAGAAACTGATTGAAAGATCCGCTTGACTCATCATCGATCGTACTATGTCCAACAAGGTACGATTTCTCCTCTCAGAATCCCTATTCCATTGAGGTGTTCCAGAAGGAGTAAGTTATGATACGATATCACACTCCTTCAAGAAACTCATGAATTTGAGGATTAAGTATTCTCCTCCACGATTTGATCGTAAAACTTTTATACTTTTCCCTTGTTTGCTTTTCTACTTCGGCCTTATATTCTTTGAATATTTCAAAAGAATCAGATTTGTTCTTCATAAGAACCACATATCCATATCTACTGAAATCATCAGTAAATGTTATGAAGTAGTATAAGCCACCCCTTGCCATCATACGCATTTGACCACATACATCATTATGTATAAGTCCTAATCGTTCGGTGGCCCTTTCACCTGTTCAGGTAAAAGAAGCTTTAGTCATTTTTCCAATGAGACAAAGTTTGCATCTTTCGTATGATTCAAAATCAAACTTATCTAAGTATCCATCTATATGTAACTCAGAAATGCATTTCTCATTGGCTTAACGACAATGCTAGAGGTAATGTTTGATTTGAGTCATCTTGGAACATATAAATTGTTAACTAATTATGCGACATTATAAGTCTTATCATTGAAATAGAATAAATAACTTTTATTTATTTAATTAAAATAAAAACATTTCTTGTCCTGACAAGAAATTGACTTAATGTACCCGTTAAAGGCAGGCACGTAATAACAATTTATCAAGTTCTCAATCTCGCCTTATGGGCAAAATTAGGTATCGAGTTCCTTCAACTAGAGCAACAACTTTTGCTCCAATTCTAACCCGATACCTGAAGCTTGACCATTGTTGGTCTTCTTCTTTAGATCTTCTGAACAAGCTCGACAATTTAACTTCCCATCATCCAGTTATTTCCATAGAAGTGACAATTATCTCTGTTATTCCCAAAAAATACAACAAGAATTACAGAAGGGGGTTAAATGTAATTATGGCTCCTTTTTCAATTTTAAGAATGTTCTAACTTAATATATATATATATAACAGTGTTTGATTTGTAGTAATGCAGAATAGAAGAATAATAGAAATCAAAACACTAAGTAATAAAACACAAGCTTTAAAACTTTCTGGTGGATTATAATTTATCCACCACAGATATATATATATATATATATATATATATATATATATATATATATATCAGATTGAGAATCCTGCGATGCTTTGAATAGCACACAGCTGCTTACAAATGAACAAAAAAACTTACAGAGAAATTCTTAGCAGATACAGCCTTATCTATTTCTCTTGAAATAATAAGCTTTCTTAGTTACTTGGTTCTACTTTCTACTCTTGGTTTATATATCACCAAGTTACATGATAATAAGACAAGACAATAAAACAAAATGAATCTAGTCTAATATCATGTTGCTACATTACTCTATCCTGCATCTTTGACTATCTTCACATTTGCATGGAAATGGTAATGCTTCTTTGTTCTCTATCACCTGCAATTAGGCTGCCACATTCCATTTGCAAACACCCGACGCATGTGACTGTGTTGTCACTATCAACTGCTATTTTAAATTAGATTATCCATCGGGACTCTGTTGGTCATCCGTCGGGAGCCTTTGTTGATCATTCATCAGGAGTCCTTCTAAATCATTCGTCGGGAGCCTTTTCCGTCACTTGACTCTATTTCATTTACACAGAATTACAAGACATCTTATATTTACAATTAGTCACCCTATTATGTATATCAAATTAGTAGTCAACATGACTTTGAGAATCCTACAAAATCTACTCAACTAATATAATGTTGTTTGCAGATATGTGCTACAATACTTATTGTTACATAAGCTACACTCTCGATGGATGTTCGGTTATCATCCGTCGGGACTAAAAGGATCATCCGTCGGGACTATAATAAAATATCTTTTGAGAGCTACAAATTCACTAAGTTAAATCTACTAAGGTGTTTTGTTTATCTTATCATCAAGTTCACAACATATTCCTAACAATCTCCCCCAATTTAGGTCTACTAGAATTGTAGCCATAAATTAAGAGAAACTTGATGATAACAAAACACTTTAAATGTACAGATTGAAATATAGTAGATAAAACTGACAAGTGCAAAAATTTTATTTGAAAATTGAACAAAGTAAAGTGTACAAAGAATTCTCACAATCATTATCAAGGTGCTCCTCTAGCCTGAGCAGATGATTTCTATTTCCTTGATTGTCTGGATTTCTTCCCAATCTTCCTGTTATTTTCTTCTATTTGATTTTGGAGTTGTCTGTGGAATTCAAGTTATCCAGCATCTGATAGATCCAGCTTCTCTTGCATTTCTAATAGAGTCTCATTGCTAGAGATACTCAATTGGTCATCCAGTCTGAAGAATCTTCTAACACCCTTGTCATCCATGAATTCCATCAGCCAATAAGGCCTCAAATACACTCTCTTTCCTGTGAAGGGAATTGATAGAGTTTTTGGGAGTGCATCTTTGGCTTTATTACTCTTTAGATCTTCTATCTTCTTTAGTACCATTTTCTTAGCAGTTGCATTGAACCCAAAGTTTTTGTTGAATAGTGTGAAGATTTTTATCAGTACAGAGCAGCTTTCTTGAAGAATAATGTGAAGAGGCCATGTGATTTCCTTTCCTCCCTTGTACTTGAATACCAATCTTTCAGGAAGATTTCTGTGAGCATCAATTGCTCTCACTACTTCTAGTTCATCCATGTAGAGATTAATCTCTGAAAATTCTTTAATGTCACAGATGTATAGAAGATCTCCCTTGCTGACAGTTGGTTTAGCTTCGGTTAGGGCTTTGGATCTGAAACTCACAGGCTTGATCTTCTTGGTTGCTCTTATCTTTGTTTTCTTTGTCTTATTGAAGATAGGTAAATTGAGTTCAGGAATTTGCAATCTTTCCCAGTCTATTGGCTCATCCTTGGGAATTATAGGTTCACCATGAAAGTTCTTTGTTGAATCTACCTTGAATTCCTTATGTACTACTGAGGGTTTTGATGTTTGAGTTGTAGAAGTAGACTGTTTGGGAATGTAATCTTCCATTTCGTCATTACTGAAGTCCAATTTTCTCTTTGAATGGAGTTTGTATCTGAATCTTCTTTTCTGTTGAGGTTCCTTGTGCATTTTCTCACCTTGATCTTTAGCATTCACAGGTTGCTCTTTGAAGATTTCAGTTGTAGATATCACAGCTTGAAGTTTGGCCAAGATAGCATCTTGCTTCTTTTTTTGTTTGAGCTTTTTAGCATCTAGAGTAGCCTGCTTCTTTTCTTGCTTGATTCTTTCTTTTTCTTCCTTCTTAGCTGCTACAAACCGAGGGTGTTCAACCACCACACAAATCTCTTTACCATTCCTATAGATTTTGGCAATTCTTCTCTTTAGGACTGAGTCAGATGGATCTTTGAAAAATGCAATAGACCTTGCCAACAACTTCTTTTTATCTGGCCTTGGAGTCTCAAACATAAGATCCACAGGATTTTTGTCTGATGACTTTGGATAATTCTTCTCAGGCTTTGAACCAGATTGGCCTTTGGAGACTTTATGCATGAAGTTTGTCCATTTTCCAAGCTACCTAGACTCATTTCATTCACAAAGATTTGCTTGACTTATGAGTAGTGATGAAAGATCTTGTCTGATTTCTCTATGTGTCCAAATCTTTCTTTGATGCTTTCACCTAGCTTTTTCGACTGTGCAGCTACTGCTTGTTCAACATCCACCACATTACTTTGATTAAGGTGTTCACTTAACTTCAACTTAGCATCTGCTAATTGGATTAGATCAATATTATCCAAGATTGGTGGCTTTGTGAGGTAATTGCTGGAACAATTACTTTGTTGACTCGAATGTTTAATTGTTCCCCCTCACTTGTTGACCCTCCTTGACTAACTGGGACAATTGAATCTTCTTTCTCCCCCTTTTTGTTAGCATCAAGTAGAGTGGAGGTAGAAGTCTGTGCAGCCACTAGCTTTTGAAGCAATTGAGTTTGTTGTGCTTGATGTAAATGAATAGCTGTGAGAGATGCTTCTACTGCTTTTAGTCTTGTATCCAGGGAATCCACTTTGGTTGCAAGACTAGAATTCTTCCTTAACTGTCTGTTGATGTCAAGCACCGTTGCATTCGGAAATTTAGAATCCAATCTTTCAGAGACATCCTTCTTGACTTAGTCAATCTCTGTTTTGATTGAAGTGACATACAGATTGTGTTGAAGAGATTGTATTGGATGTAATTGTAGAGAGTTGAGGTGTGCCTGTAGAAGCTTCTTGGTGCTAGCATTAGTGGTGGCTTGAAGAGCAGTATGTGTCTGTTTGATTATATGGATGAGAGTGGACTTGAAATGATGTTCATCATAATCTTTGGAAAATGCCCAAGATGGCATGCCAGATCTGGAGTTAGGGCTTGCTTCTCCCCCTATGTTCATTGGCTCTTCTTCATCATCATCTTCATCTCCAAAGAACTCTTCAGAACCACCAGTTCCATAATCAATATCATCACCAGCTGTAGATGGCATGGTTGTGATGGCATCCTTTGCTCTTTGCATTGAAGCAGTTGTATGCACCAAGTTTAGCATCCTAATTGTAGCCACATTGTCCTGTTCAGCCAGAACTTGATATGCTGACACAGGGTGAGTAAATGCCTCAGCTTCAAAAGAAACAGAGTCTAAAACAGCTTGATATTCTTGCTGAATTAACTGTCTCTTGTCAGCCTCATTGACATCCATTAACTCACTTACAATGGGCTCTTCCCATTCAGTTGTACCTGCTTTTCTCTCATTTTCTCTCTATTTTTGCATCAAGAGCTCCCCTTGGCTCACCACCCTCATACCCTCACCTTCACCTACAAAGGTTGGACTCTTCTCACTCTCTTTTGCCAGGCTAGAAGAAATAGCCTGCATGATTTCTCTCTTTTCCTCTCCTTTTTCCTGAGAACAACTCAGCCTCTCACTCAATTCACTCCCTTCCCTCAGTTCTAAGAATGATTTTACAACTATAACTCATCTACACTTGTAACTATTGTTGAAATATCAGTGTGTATAGTGAGTACCGACGGATGAAGAACATCCATCGGGGTAGTAGTTAGGATAGCCGAAGGATGACTGCTATTAGGCACATCCGTCGGGATACAATCACTAACCGAAGAATGAACAATATCCATTGGAAAGGAAGAAATGATAGAGTTTGGAGTGGAAACTATTGTAGACTCTGTGCAGATTGATGAGAATTTGGGCACAGATGTCTCAACAGTCCCTGAAAGAATTGGAAAGTGAGCCAACAAATCATCTAAAAGATGATGCTCACTTGCACTAGATTTTGGCTTCTCCAACAGAGTTAAAGAAGGAGAATCAGGGAGTGATGTGTTGATCATATCCACATCCAGAGAAATTATGGGAGAGTTTGGTGTTTGTGGTGCTTCTATGATTAAGGATTCTGGCTGTGACTCCACATTTATTGGAGCCACATCAAACTGAATTTGAGATGGTGCAGTGACTGAGTCTTTAGCTACAGTTTGCACTGTGTGTGTTCCTTGTGCATCCCCAATGGTTTTAGATCTCTTCTTTCTGGTATAGGTCTGGGGTGAGCTTGTGTCCCTTACCCTCTTGGTCTGTGCTCCTGGTTGGGAGCTTGTTTCAATAGGAGCATCCTTTTGGGAGGATGAAACTAGAGTTGTGCTGATTTCCTTATTAATCACCACAGTTTGTTGGGAAACTGTGGTGTGACTAGGCTTGGGTACACTCACCTCTCCATCCTTATTCTTGGGGTTTCTTTGATGTTCACCCTGTCCCTCACCTATCTTACCATCCTTCACACTCCCCTCTTTAGTTTTGGTAGATTTTGTAACTGGTTTCTTTTGAGAGACACCAGAGGGGGTTTTCTTTGTTCTGGATTTGGAAATTTTTATTTTGGTGGCTTGGGTAGGCATCTGTTAGGTCATTGACACAGATGCCATAGCCACACTCAAAGACAAAGAAATTTGGGAGGTTGGAATAGTAGAGACAGTGGTGGTTACCTCACTTACCTGAGGGCCCTCCATGATTGGAAAATAGAAAAGGGGCACCTCTTTGTGATGACTTGCTCTATTAAGATCTGCAATCATTCTCCTTTCTTGAACCCAATAATCGAGTTTATTGGTTGGGTTCTCAATGACAATATCCTCAACAAGATGGTTAGCAAGAATCATAAAGAATCTAGCATAATAGACACTTTTACCTCTCTTTTTGATTTCCCCTAACTTGTAACCTAACTCAAACATGATCATGTCACTGAAATTATAGAACTTATCAGTAACTAGCACATAAAGCATGTTAAGCATGGCTGTGTTTACAGAATCAAAATTACTTACCTTGCCAGAAAACACCCTGGTAACTACATCACACAAATAACTCCTCTCTTTTCTAAGACCTAGCCTTCTAATCTCACTTAACTTAGTGGTAGGAAGAGCATAGCCAATAGAATTAAGCATGGTAACTAAATTAGCATCTGTGTGTGGTTCAGTAGTAGTGTTCTCAGGAATCTTATAGCATGTTTGAATTATATCACTGTTAATGCAGAATTGATTACCTTTAAGAGTAAAAGTTATGGTTTTGTCAGTAGACTGGTACACAGCAGTTGTCCATATCTCCTCCACAACTTCACAGTAGATTGTGGGTGATTTCAGCATGGCATAACTGAGTTTGCATCCTTTAAAAAATCCATCATTTTGTGAAATTCTTCAGATGAGGGAATTTCTTTGTTCACAAGTGCAACGAAGTTGTTCTTCTCATAGATGAACCCTGACTGAGACATGATTTTGACTACTGGTGCCATTGTTAAAGTGAGGAAATTTACAGTGAGAAAGAGGATTTTAGTTTGAGGAGGAAGATAGCAGTTAGTTGCAATTGAGAAAGATAAAAGTTAAAATAAACTTGAAGTAAGGCTTTTATGTATTCTCAGATTATAAAAAAAAGAATAAAAATTAAAGATCCAATCAAAATTGCCCAAAATAGCCGTTTAAAAAATAAAATAAACTTTCAAAATTCTGTCAATTATCCGTCGTGATATACCTACAGACTGTAAGTATATCCGATGGATAATGTTCAATGCTTTTAACGGCTAAGATCTAGATAATTCGACGGATGAGAATAAGACAATTATTCGTCGGGTTTAAAATATTCTATAAAAGTAATTGATTTTTTTACTAGGTTGTTCTATTTCGACGAATCATCAAACTCGATGGATAATGAACATCCATCGAGATGTAGAATTTAACTTGGCCAAATTTTCATTCAAAAACATAAAAATCAATTAAGTTTCTGGCTGCATTTCAACTTGCAAAAATATCAATAATGATTTAAGAATAATTGAGAATACCTAACTCACTTGCCAACCTAGAGAAGGTGGATTCATCAAGTGGCTTGGTAAAGATATTTACAGGTTGCTTTTCACTTGGAACAAAATGAAGTTCCATAGTAACATTCATTACATATTCCCTAATGAAGTGGTACTTGATGTCTATGTGCTTTGTTCTTGATTGTTGTACTGGATTTTCAGTAATGGCAATTGCACTAGTGTTATCACAGAAAATAGGAATTCTTTCCACTTACAGACCATAGTCCAACAATTGGTTTTTCATCCATAAAATCTGTGCATAGCAACTGCCAGCAGCAATATATTCAGCTTATGCTGTAGAAGTAGAAACTAAATTTTGCTTTTTACCGAACCAGGATACCAGCTTATTTCCTAGAAATTGATAGGTTCCTATTGTACTTTTTATATCAATTCTACAACCTGCATAATCTACATCTGAATAACCAGTTAGATCAAAACCAGAATCTCTAGGGTACCAAAAGCCAAGTTTTGGTGTACCCTTGAGATATCTGAAAATTCCCTTATTAGCTATTAAGTGAGATTCTCTAGGATCAGCCTGAAATCTAGCACAGAGACAAGTAGCAAACATTATAAATGACCTACTAGCTGTTAAATACAGAAGTGGGTCAACCATGCCTCTATAACTTGAAATATCCACAGACTTTTTAGTAGTGTTTAATTCAAGTTTAGTAGCAGTGGCCCTGAGAGTTTTTGTAGATGTGCAATCCATTATTTCAAACTTCTTTAGAATATCATATATGTATTTGGTTTGACTAATGACTATTCTATCACTAACTTGCTTAACTTGTAAACCAAGGAAGTAAGTTAGTTCTCCCATCATGCTCATTTCATACTTACTTTGCATTAATTTGGCAAACTTTTTGCAAAGTTTTTCATCTGTAGAGCCAAATATAATATCATCTACATAAATTTGAACAAGTATACAAGAGCAATTAACATTTCTAAAGAATAGAGTTTTATCAACAGTACCTCTAGTGAAGTGATTCTCTAAGAGAAACTTTGACAAAGTAGCATACCAGACTCTAGGTGCTTGCTTCAATCCATAAAGTGCTTTCAGAAGATAGGAGACATATTCTGGAAAATTTGGATCCTCAAAGCCAGGAGGCTGACTGACATAGACTTCCTCCTTCAAATCTCCATTCAGAAAGGCACTTTTGACATCCATTTGATAGACTTTGAAATTTTCATGGGTTGCATAGGCTAGGAAAATTCTGATGGCTTCAAGTCTTGCAATAGGAGCAAAAGTTTCATCAAAATTTATTCCTTCTTGTTGACAATAACTCTTAGCAACCAATCTAGCTTTGTTCTTGATGACTATGCCATTTTCATCCATCTAATTTTTGAATACCCATTTGGTGTCAATTGAATTCTTCCCTTTAGGCTTGGGTACCAACTTCCATACCTTGTTCCTTTTAATTTGGTTTAGCTCTTCCTGCATAGCTAAAACCCAATCAGGATCCAATAGAGCTTCTTCTACCTTCGTTGGTTCTTCCTTAGAAAGGAAGCTGTTATACAGACATTTTTCTTGAGTTACTTTTCTTGTTTGAACTCTTGAAGATGCATCACCAATAATGAGCTCAAAAGGGTGATCTCTAGTCCATTTTCTCTGTTGTGGTAGATTAGCTCTTGATGAAGAGGCCTCATTGTTGTCTTGATGTGTGACTGAGTTTTGATTATAAGAAACTCCCCCTGAGTTTATGGATCTTTGACTTAAAGATGGGGTTCTTTCTGTAAGTGATCTGTTTTGACTCTCAGCTTCTCTTATTGTTCCGACGGATGATGCACTTTGCATCTCGACGGATGAAGCTTATTGTCTACCGATGGATGAAGCAGATTGCTAACCGACGGATGAAGCATTGTGTAACTCGACAGATGTTGAATTGTGTGCTTCATTTGTAGTAGATTTTTCTGCATTATCATTAGCCACTATCTCTTGATCACTTTCATCATCATTATCATCACTAACCATCTCAACATTATTGTAATAACCCCAATTGTTTTGGACTTTTTGTAACCCTTATGAATAGTGATTTTGCTGATTATGCTGAATAAGAAAACTTTCCATGCCACACTATGTAGGCGTTCTTTTATTGATACTCTGAGATCTTATTAGTACTCAATATTGTATATAAGTGTATGTAAAGATCGTCCGAATCCAAATTCGAATACTTTGATTTTTCCCGAAAATCCACCAGATACCGAAAGAATTGAGTATAAGGTAACAGGATAAAAAGGATTTAAATTCAAGGATTATAAGAGAGGATCATAAAAGGAATATAATGTATTGAGAAAGGTTAAGGAAACCCAAGTAATAAGATCCCGGGTATGATCCCTCAAACGATAAACGAGAACGAAAGTTAAGCGAACCGTATAACAGATCAGCGGTCATTAGCCAAGTAATTAGGAGTTAATCAAAGAGGTTAATGATGATGATGTCATCACACCAACAAGAAGAGGACAAGTGTGGGAAAATGACATAGGAGGATGACATAAGCATGACCAAAGGGAAGGAAGTGTTGGTTGATTATAAACCACACAAAATTTACCATGGTTAAAAGATAATTAAGCAAAACAAAAGGCAAAACAACCAAGCAAAACAATTCAAATCACAAAACACAAAATTGACTTCATTATCCAACAAGAAGCTCTCGGCCTTTGTCCATTTCAAAGAAAGAAAAAATTCAAATCCAAGTTCCAAGTTTTGTTAATTAGTGAGGTAATTATCTAAGGTTCCTT
The DNA here is from genome assembly GCF_009905375.1 of Apium graveolens. Taxonomy (NCBI): domain Eukaryota; kingdom Viridiplantae; phylum Streptophyta; class Magnoliopsida; order Apiales; family Apiaceae; genus Apium; species Apium graveolens. The sequence continues at coordinate 232,019,355 of NC_133653.1, forward strand.
GTACATAGATATAGATATCCTATGAGTCTAAGCTTCAAATTTCTTCACAATCTCTTCCAATAATTCATGGAAGAAGAGAGTGAATAGTGTTTTTCAAGAACTTCAAATTTTGATCTTGTGTTTTTGTTTAGATAAAGCTTTAGTAAGGATTTTCCAAGGTTGTTTCAAGCTCTCATTACTTACTCCTACTCACAAGGAAGGTATAATCTTTTAACCTAGCATTATTATTGAATGTCAAGAGCTTATTATGAGTAATATAGTTCATGAGAGGCATGATTATTGTGTATTTAGAGATTGGTTGGTTTTGTGATGTTTTTGGAGTTGTAAATCTTGGTTATTAGTTAATGAACTTAAGTAAGCTCTTAGTTCATGATTGAGAAGTAGTATAAATTGGAAATCTTGAGTTTTTGGGGCTGTTATAGTAAAGAATGGATGAAGTTTGGTTGTAGTGGTGATTGTGGGTTGAATTGTGAATTGATTTGAATGGTTTAAAATTGGTAATCGCGTAAACATAGCCGTCGTAATGCCCGATTTACCCTAGACTGCTTTTGTTCTTAACATTAGGACCCGTGAACTCACTGTTACGTTTTGACCAATGCCATGATTATATAGTTCATGTTACGAGCTTCGTTTTGATATGTGGTTCGCTTGAATCCGATGTACGGTTTAGGAGAAACGACCGTTTTAAGTAACGGCGTTTCGCGAACGAACCATTACCCCTCGCCTTACTTTGAAACATTGGTTAAGGCCCTTAAATGACTAATTGGATTATGAAACAATTGTGTAAAGTGGGTTAGACAGTTGGTAGGGTACTCGCAAAAGAATCGCCTTAAAACTCTTAATGGTTAATTTAGTAAAAATGGTGGAGCCGAGGGTACTCGAGCGACTTAAGTGAATCGTTAAGCGCAAAAGCAAACGTTAGGGTTCAATTGGTTAAAGTCTAGTTTCTTAAGCGACCGGGGTTTAATTCCGACTTATGTTGTTGTTCATAGGTTATCGGACCCACTCTAAGCTTAAGTCTATCCGGGAACACTCAGGCAAGTTTTCTACTCGTTATACTGTTGGTGTGATGTATATATGTATATGCATTATCTTGTGATAAGTGCATGAATGTTATTAGCAAATCCTGCGATATATTGGAGCATGCTGATATGGTATATATGCATGTCTGTTTCGTAATCTTGATATCTAATTGTTGATTCAATTGCTTATAAGTTGCATAATACCTATGCTAGAGATAAGCAGTAGTTGCGTATACCCTTAGTATAGAGGACCCAAAGGTGAACATATTTCTAAAATGGGAGTCGATGTTCTCGAGTATAATATATATATATATATATTTTTTTTATATATATAGATATAGTTTTCAAAACTATTAATCGAATAAGGTTTATTCGATAACTTTATTTTATTTAATGAATATTATTTTGAATATTCATTCGAGGACTTATGACTCCGTTTAGTTTATTTAATGAATATTATTTTGAATATTCATTCGAGGACTTAAGACTCCGTTTATTTTATTTAATGAATATTATTTTAAATATTCATTTGAGGACTTATGACTCCGCTTATTTATTAAATAATATTCTTTATTTTATTAAAGAATAATGTTTCGATAATCAAACTTATTTTCGATTATTCAAATAAAGATCGTACTTTCGTATAAGTATATCTTTAGTTATTTATTATTCATTTCAAGTATGAGTTTTAAAACTTCTACTTCGATTATTTTTATAAGGATTATCCTTATGGGAATATTATTTAAATAATAATATTCAGATATTTTCTAATATATCGGGACCGATTTATTTTATTAAATCAGCATTACTCCAAATATTCTTTAAAATGTTTTCGAGTCTTCAAAATGATTTTAAAAGTTAGGACGGATCCCAAAACTCATTTTTATATTTAAGATCCTCCTTTCGAAGGGGATTAAAATACTCGCTCAAAACCTGAGGGATCCGGCTCTGTGGTGTGTTTTATATTCGCAACAAGGTTGCTGTTTTGATAAAAGAGTTTTTGATTACTTACCCAACACTCGGGAAGTAAAACTCTTAGAACAAGTTAATCCATTAACAGGCACCGCCTGGGAAATATCGGTGAGTTTTCCTTTCCAACTAGATACGACTTCTTGGTGGAGCCGTATCAAAAAGTTTCTACTTGGGGAAAGGGGGGACAAGCTTTACGTTTCAGAGTCATGGATTTCATCTGAACTAGGAGTGGCGTAAGTGGTCGAGTGGCGCCGGCCCATCCTTATTATATTGGCCCAAATGGCCTGGAAGTTCCGCTAAGACGGTCCATTCCTTAGGAGTCCAGTGCTCGGTTGACAAGTAAATTCGACAGGTTCTCCTCTACATGTAGAAAATGGTGGGGTTGCACTACTGCGACTGATCATCGCGAGTGGTCTTCCTGGCGCGGTAAACTCCCGTAATGAGTTTATCATCCAGTTTGGATATTTCTGCAACACTACCCGGAGCATTCGATCGAAAGGCTACGGATGGGTGATTGATGAAATATTGACAGGGTCAAACAGTTATAATGATGTTTCCCTCAAATGAAGTATCTCATAACTTCATTTCTTTTAAACAACATTTCAAAGATTGAATCTATTCAAGTCTTATCTTGTAGTCTCATCTATGTGATGAACTTTCGAAACTGTTTATACCTTGAACGGTGGTGGTTCAAGTAGTATTCGGAAAAGATATAAGTATATTGGAGTATCTTGTAACTTCATCTTTTCAACTTATATCCAGTTAATGATTATCTTATGCATGATAAAGATTTTCAGAAAAACGTTGAGACAAGGTTAGATATATGAGATCACCTTGCAACGATATTTTTATACAATTATAAACTGGAACTCTGTGTATATTATACATGTCAGAGGATTTCAAAGATTGTGAAAAGTATATATGTTTATATATACTGAATATTTTGCGACTTGGTCGCGTTAAGATATCAACTTGGTTCATTTCTTCTTGACCAAGACTTTCATGAGTACTATGAGAATGCTCATATATTGTTAATTATTATACATATTATTTCAGTGGGCTTGTTGCTCACCCTTGCTTTCTTCTTTCATCACACAACAACAGATAGCAAAGATGAACAAGACCAAGCTTCCAATTCGCAAGCGGTTAGGAAACGTTCCGCGGTTTTTTGGAAGCATTGATGCCGCCGTAGCTGAGGTAGGAACTACCAATAGGTTAGGCTTTCAACTATTGATGAACCAGACTTATGTATATTATGAATTGTAATAATGGCAAAGAATATGTACATTATTCAAAAACCCTTTTGAGGTGAAATGGTTTATAATTGTGGAATAAAATGACTTGTGTTATTTTTGGTATTCATCTCTGAGACTATAACTTGTGGTGTGTGTGTATATTGTGGGGTCACAGTACGCAGTAGTTGGTTTATTATTAAGATTACGTATTATTAAGGGAAATGGAACTCGTGACAACCCGGATCCCCGACCTCGGATTTGGGGGTGTTACAGGAATGGTATCAGATCCAAACGTTATAAACCTCAGAGATGATGCGGCGTTAAGATAAGAAGTTCACTAAGATAATAAGAACTCTTGCCAAGTTCATAGTCAGACTTCCTAGCGTAGTACTGACAATTAAAACCCTTATGGGAACCCTTATAAATATCATGATAGTAACATAGTTCGTTCTCGTATAGGGCAGCGGGGCACCGAACCCTGAGGTTCAGGAGCATCAACATGAGAATGTTTTATTACATGTTGGAGATCAAATTGTGAATCCGATAGAGTACCCTAACGAGGGACCGGATGAGAATGTTGCGGTTGAGGATGTTATCCCAGAAGGGATTGCTGCTGAGGAGGATCTCATGGAGGATCCTAAAGAGAATGAAGAGAGGACCGCTGAGGAATTGATGACCGTAGTCAGGGAGGCTACCAGAGCTAGAATGGCCTCGAGGGTGGCACTAGAGGATGAAGAGTTACCAAGGGCACCAAGGATAGTGAGGGCAGAAGGAGTGGGACCTTCCATATCATCAATTCTACCAGTAGCAAACCCTCTCCCAGAGGTTCTGGTAGACATTCATGAGGTTCCACCAATTCCTGTTCCCTCCCCTGTACATAGCCCCCATTGTCACCTGATACCGTGCTTGGTTATCCTTTTGGATCTCCTGGGTCTGCACCACCTGCACCCCATGGACTGCTAGATGCTACCACTCAGGCTTCTCTTATCGCCAATTATCATATGACTTTGGGTGGCCTGTCTGAGGCCCGTAATGTTAGAAGTGATATATTGGACCGACTTACTGCACCAAGAATTGAGGGTGGGGTACTTCCGGCAGGATTAGCTTATAGCATGGAAAGGATTGAGGTTACCACCCGAATTACAGCTAGAGGCCACCTTGAGGGTCAGATTGATCCAGCTCTACTTGCGACTATCTTAGACCTCATCACCGCCTTAATGGAGCAAGTTAGGGATGTCGTGCGTGCCCGCATTTCTTGATCCATAATAGTGTGCAGGGTCTGGGCAATCAGACAAGGATTACATGCAGCACCACTTTTGGAGGATTAGCCTAAATTATGAATGATTAGTTTTAATGACTAGATGATTATCTATGGTAATACTTTTGGGATAGAAGCGATCAGGACAAATGATGTAATTCTCTTTCAGGTGTTTAGTTATTGCACCCTCGAACGAATGGTTATATATATTTTCGTTTCTTTCAGTTCAGATCAGTTTGTGGTGAATAAGTTCATATTGTTAATTGCACTATTAATACTTAAGAGTGTCATGAAGTTATAGAACTTGAGAATTCATAATTTACGATCATGTAAGGATTGAACGAGGGAAAGAATTAAGCAAAGTAAGTAAGACAAATATAAAGAGATTCTCAAAATTTTTCCAAGCATTATGCCCCCACGAAGAATAAGAATTGGGGCAAACCCTGAATGTGATAATCAGGGAGGTCGCAATTAAGAGATAAGGAACCCAGAACATAATGAAGTGGAAAATGAGGATTTTAAAATATAAGATGACCCCGATTATGGGGAGCAGGAAGAAATATTTAGACTGAGAAATAGAACTCGAGCAAGGAAGGGAGCACCAAGACGGTATTCCTATGAGGCAATTCATGGACCTGCCTACACAAAACTAATACTTTTACCCCCAAACACCACCCTGAGGAAATAATGTGGTGTGAAATTCTTTCAGGACCTTTAAGTCGCTAAGCTCTCAGAGTTCCAAGGAACAAGCTGACCCAGTTGAGGCAAGATCCTGGCTAAAGGAAATAGAGGAATCATTTGAGATTCTAAATGATTGACGAATCACAAAAGGCTATTTTTGTCACTTACCCTCCTAAGAGAGAGACCACCCGCTGGTGAAAGACCAAGAAAGGCACGGAGCCAGAGGTTATGATAAACTGATTAAAGTTCAGTCAATTATTTTCGAGAAAGTAATTCCCAAGGTTAGAGAGATAGTGTAAAAGCTTTAGATCCAGAATAAAGGTGGACGAGTATGATGAATTATGAATCTAAGTTGTAAAAGTTGTCAAGATTCGTTCTGAGGACACGAATCCCAGAATGATGTGATGTTTGAAGTAAATGATTAGTGGGTTCATGAAATGATCGTAAGAGAAAGGAAAATAAAAAAGAAACTGAAGTGGAAAGGAATATAAAGGCAATAGAGTTTGAGGAATGATAAGGGAGTTGGGTATGAGGAAACCCTAAAGACTCGTAGCAATAGAAATAGAAAAGTATGTGATCGTCAGGATGAGGATGATTCACTATGAGTTAAAGTTGATGGTTGAAGGCATAAGAGATGTACATATTGTACCCCCTTTAAGTTGGGAGAATTCGAGGAAACCTTGAGATAGTTCGAAGGATAAATAATGAGACGTTGATAGACTGAGGAGACAAGAAAGTAGGAAATTAGGAAAATTGGATGAAGGAAGTGACCTTCAAGAATGTGAAGTGTAAGACCGGTGGCATGATACCCAGAAAGGGAGACGCCAGGTATGAAAGACATCCTAACATTGAGATGACTGTTGAGATAAACAACAAAATTAAATGAGGAACTATTAAGAAGAAGTTCACGTTGAACACGACCAATATCTTCCAGGACATCCCTGTTGTCATTACCAAATTAGGAAAGAAAAGCGGGTAACCATTGTTTTCTTTTGAAGGCCATATGTGTTGACCTCAGTTTGAATAAGGATGCTATTGTGAAATTGGTATAGACTATCTAGGTGGGAATGATTGAATAAGATAATCTATCAAGGATATATGACTTGATTTATCCATGGAAGGATGCAAGTACCTTTTTAAAGGTGGAATTAAGGATATAACTTCGATAACTTGAGATGAACCATAGGGAAATGCATGAAGGTTGGCATTTCACCCTTAATAGGGACAGTATGAATTTTGACAGTATGAATTGGAAAGGATTAAGGTAACAACAACCTTTGAGGATCGGAGAAGAAATTTTTCAGAAATGTATAAACAATGGATTCTAGTATTAGTAAATGATATTTTGATATGCCCTGTATCTAGGGAATACAGGAGGAACGGTTTAAGGATAACCTTAGAGGTTTTACAAGGAAAAATGTAATATTCAAAGTTCTCAAGAATAGAAAATTTGATAAAGGAAATGTGACGTAATTATAATAATGCCAGTTGGGGAACGTGTTGAACCATAAGAAAGTATAGATCGACCCAATAAGGGTCGAGATTGGTGAAAACAAGTAGGACCCGAGATAAGAGACGTCCGAAGTATGATCGAGAGTCAGTCGTGACAATGTTAACCTCTAAAAGACCGAGGCAATAACTTATGGAAAAAGGGTGATATATTTTTTTTACCAAAGTGTAAGGAAGAGCATTTTCACACAAGCAGTGATTGGAAATGAGGTAGAAAATTTAGTTGAAGATCATTTAAAAGACATTGATTGTAAGGAAATTTTACTATCAGGAAAGGCCAAAGAGGTGGACGACACTTTAAATATAAGAGGATAATTATAGGCGCTCGTGCGAGAGGAATACAGTGATGATGGTTGAAGCCGGAAAGGTTGTATTACGGTTCAGAAGATTGACATTCCTTCTGAAGACTGTGCAATACTCAACCGTAATAGTAGTTGGGTAAAGGTTTAATTCGTGTAATCGCCATGAGCGGGCTATCTATCTTAAAAGGTACTATCTTGAGATAAGTCAGGACCATGTTACGAAATGACTAAATGAACCTTTGAGATACATGTCTCCTAATAAAGACATATGGTTAATAATGGTATTAACCTGCTATCGTTGTTTTCATTGAAACTCTTCTGCAATTTTATCTGCTTCATGTCATGAATGTACGCCAGGATCAGGAGTGTTTTTCATGAATCATGAACGGTGATCATGTTACCTCCTTAGAATAATTTGATACGATATGTATGGACTCCGTATGGTTAGCTATTAAGACTTCATGAAAAACAAATAACTATAGTAGGTCCGTGGTGGACTATAGTAATGCATCAACGTTTCTTTGAATAATGAGCCGATTACAACCGTGAGAGTTGTATTGTAATGGATGTTGAGATTGAGTACCACTAATCGGGTCGTGGTGGTGTATAAGTTATCATTGAATAGACTAATTAAGTAGATTATCTACCTATTGAATACTTATTCCTTCTTATCAATAGAGAGTCGTATTACTATACGAGGAAGGTTGCGGTGCAAGCATAGAATTCTAGTAACAATGATGTCTAGAATGAAATCCCAGATTCGATTTTCGTCGTCAAGGGAGTTTCAATGGTGAGTGTTTATGAGCTCGAGCAAGAGCATGGGTCCATAGAATGATGGACGAAATAGCATAAATATTTAGGCATGTGAAATGCGATGCTATAATACTTGATGTTGATATATATACATATATGTTTTGTTCTCCTATGACAAACCTCTATAGTTCAGAGGTAGATTCCAAGCCAGATATTTTGTGGCAGTATATTTTTACATATATACAATTCTCTTCAATTCGTTCTTTTCTCTCCTTTTCATTTTGTATAAGCTGAGAAGAACAACCCTTCCAGAAAGGGAGGTATTGTCGAATGACTATCTATCTGTGTGATTGAAGCCTAGTAGGATACCACATATTATTTAATTGCTTGTCAAGTACTAAAGGCTGGCCACCCTCTGTACTAACTATGCAATAGAACAAGTGTTCATGATCATAGTGATCTCTCAATAAATTCTTTTACTTCTACACGAAGGACCAAGCGTTCGAAGATGGAGGCAGCTAGAGATGAAGTGGTACCAAGTACGGTGGTATTCCGAATCTAACACGTTCGGGATACTAAGGTTGGCGTGGTTATTAAAAAGTTATAAAACTCTAGCGAGTAAAGGTATATCTAGAATAGTATTCTGTACGGAAGATAGTACCGATTACGAACTGGAAAAGAATGGGTATTGAGAAGCAAAAACTATAATGCTAGAAGCTATGATGAGAGTCTGTGAAATAGACTTGAAAGAATTTGGAATGATCACTTAACGCGGATTGAGTTTTCTCACGACAATAGATCGTATGTCAGGTATCGAGATGTCTCCTTATGAGATCCTTGAGGGAAGACAATGTCGATCTCCCTTATGTTAGGATAAAGTTGTTGAGCACAAGATGCTCGGACCCGAAGTGGTCCAATGGATCAAAGACATAGTGGATCTAATCAGAAGACGGATGACAGCAACCCCAGGATGGATAAAAGAGGTATGCTGATTTGACTCAAAAGGATAAAGAGTATGAAATAGGGGACCTAGTAATGTTAAAGGTATCCCTTGGAAAGGATGGATGAGGTTCAAAAAAAAGAAAGGAAAGCTAAGCCCATGAATTGTTGGACCCTTGGATATATTAATACGTATTGGGAAGTTAGCATATGAGCTAGCCCTACCCCCGAACATGTAGTAAGTTCATAACGTGTTCCACGTATCAATGTTAAGGAAGTGTAATTCGGATGCCAGAAAAATAGGGGCATATAAGCGCATAGACATGCAACCAGGTGTAACCTATAAGGAGCAACCAGGAAGGGTTATAGATTGAAAAGGAACAAGTGCTTAGGAGAAGGGTTATCAAACTAGTCAGAGTTTGATGGTAGAACCACAATGTGGGAAAATTTACTTGAGAGTTAGAAAGTGCAATGCTAAGAGAGTATCCGTATTCATTTTCTATCTGATTCCGGGACGGAATCCTTTTAAGGAGGGGAGATTGTAATAACCCCATTTTTTTGGACTTTTTGTAACCCTTATAAATAGTGATTTTGCAGCTTATGCTGAATAAGAAAACTTTCCATGTCACACTATGTAGGGGTTCTTTTATTGATACTCTGAGATCTTATTAGTACTCTATATGGTATATAAGTGTATGTAAAGATCCTCAGAATCCAAATTCGAACACTTTGATTTTTCCCGAAAATCCACCAGATACTGAAAGAATTGAGTATAAGGTAACAGGATAAAAAGGATTTAAATTCAAGGATTATAAGAGAGGATCATAAAAGGAATATAGTGTATTGAGAATGGTTTAGGAAACCCAAGTAATAAGATCCCGGGTATGATCACTCAAACGATAAATGAGAACGAAAGTTAAGCGAACCGTATAACAGATCAGCGGTCATTAGCCAAGTAATTAGGAGTTAATCAAAGAGGTTAATGATGATGATGTCATCACACCAACAAGAAGAGGACAAGTGTGGGAAAATGATATAGGAGGATGACATAAGCATGACCAAAGGGAAGGAAGTGTTGGTTGATTATAAACCACACAAAATTTACCATGGTTAAAAGGTAATTAAGCAAAATAAAAGGCAAAACAACCAAGCAAAACAATTCAAATCACAAAACACAAAATTGACTTCATTATCCAACAAGAAGCTCTCGGCCTTTGTCCATTTCAAAGAAAGAAAAAATTCAAATCCAAGTTCCAAGCTTTATTAATTAGTGAGGTAATAATCTAAGGTTCCTTGTACATAGATATAGATATCCTATGAGTCTAAGCTTCAAATTTCTTCACAATCTCTTCCAATAATTCAGGGAAGAAGAGAGTGAATAGTGTTTTTCAAGAACTTGAAATTTTGATCTTGTGTTTTTGTTTAGATAAAGCTTTAGTAAGGGTTTTCCAAGGTTGTTTCAAGCTCATTACTTACTCCTACTCACAAGGAAGGTATAATCTCTTAACCTAGCATTATTATTGAATATTAAGAGCTTATTATGAGTAATATAGTTCATGAGTGGCATGATTATTGTGTATTTAGAGATTGGTTGGTTTTGTGATGTTTTTGGAGTTGTAAATCTTGGTTATTAGTTAATGAACTTAAGTAAGCTCTTAGTTCATGATTGAGAAGTAGTATAAATTGGAAATCTTGAGTTGTTGGGGCTGTTATAGTAAAGAATGGATGAAGTTTGGTTGTAGTGGTGATTGTGGGTTGAATTGTGAATTGATCGGAATGGTTTAAAATTGGTAATCGCGTAAACATAGCCGTTGTAATGCCCGATTTACCCTAGACTGCTTTTGTTCTTAACATTAGGACCCGTGAACTCACTGTTACGTTTTTACCATTGCCATGATTAGATAGTTCATGTTACAAGCTTCGTTTTGATATGTGGTTCGCTTGAATCCGATGTACGGTTTAGGAGAAACGACCGTTTTAAGTAACGGCGTTTTGCGAACGAACCATTACCCCTCGCCTTACTTTGAAACATTGGTTAAGGCCCTTAAATGACTAATTGGATTATGAAACAATTATGTAAAGTGGGTTAGACAGTTGGTAGGGTACTCGCGAAAGAATCACCTTAAAACTCTTAATGGTTAATTTAGTAAAAATGGTGGAGCCGAGGGTACTCGAGCGATTTAAGTGAATCGTTAAGCGCAAAAGCGAACGTTAGGGTTCAATTGGTTAAAGTCTAGTTTCTTAAGCGACCGGGATTTAATTCCGACTTATGTTGTTGTTGCTCATAGGTTATCGGACCCACTCTAAACTTAAGTCTATCCGGGAACACTCAGGCAAGTTTTCTGCCCGTTATACTATTGTTGTGATGTATATATGTATATGCATTATCCTGTGATAAGTGCATGAATGTTATTAGAAAATCCTGCGATATATTGGAGCTTGCTGATATGGTATATATGCATGTCTGTTTCGTAATCTTGATATCTAATTGTTGATTCAATTGCTTATAAGTTGCATAATACCTATGCTAGAGATAAACAGTAGTTGCGTATACCCTTAGTATAGGGGACCCAAAGGTGAACATATTTCTAAACCGGGAGTCGATGTTCCCGAGTATAATATATATATATTTATATATATATAGATATAGTTTTCAAAACTATTAATCGAATAAGGTTTATTCGATAACTTTATTTTATTTAATGAATATTATTTTGAATATTCATTCGAGGACTTATGACTCTGTTTAGTTTATTTAATGAATATTATTTTGAATATTCATTCGAGAACTTAAGACTCCGTTTATTTTATTTAATGAATATTATTTTGAATATTCATTTGAGGACTTATGAATCCGCTTATTTATTAAATAATATTCTTTATTTTATTAAAGAATAATGTTTCGATAATCAAACTTATTTTCAATTATTCAAATAAAGATTGTACTTTCGTATAAGTATATTTTTGGTTATTTATTATTCATTTCAAGTATGAGTTTTAAAACTTCTACTTCGATTATTTTTATAAGGATTATCCTTATGAGAATATTATTTAAATAATAATATTCAGATATTTTCTAATATATCGGGACGGATTTATTTTATTAAATCAGCATTACTCCAAACATTCTTTAAAATATTTTTGAGTCTTCAAAATGATTTTAAAAGTTAGGGGGGATCCCAAAACTCATTTTTATATTTAAGATCCTCCTTTCGAAGGGGATTTAAATACTCGCTCAAAACCTGAGGGATCCTGCTCTGTGGTGTGTTTTATATTCGCAACAAGCTTGCTGTTTTGATAAAAGAGTTTTTGATTACTTACCCAACACTCGGGAAGTAAAATTGTTAGAACAAGTTAATCCATTAACAGGCACCGCCTGGGAAATATCGGTGAGTTTTCCTTTCCAACTAGATACGACTTCTTGGTGGAGCCGTATCAACAAGTTTCTACTTGGGGAAATGGGGGACAAGCTTTACGTTTTAGAGTCATGGATTTCATCTGAACTAGGAGTGGCGTAAGTGGTCGAGTGGCGCCGGCCCAACCTTATTATATTGGCCCAAATGGCTTGGAAGTTCCGCTAAGACGGTCCATTCCTTAGGAGTCCAGTGCTCGGTTGACAAGTAAATCCGACATGTTCTCCTCTACATTTAAAAAATGGTGGGGTTGCACTACTGCGACTGATCATCGCGAGTGGTCTTCCTGGCGTGGCAAACTCCTGTAATGAGTTCATCATCCAGTTTGGATATTTCTGCAACACTACCCGGAGCATTCGATCGAAAGGCTACGGATGGGTGATTGTTAAAGCATTGACAGGGTTAAACAGTTATAATGATGTTTCCCTCAAATGAAGTATCTCGTAACTTCATTTCTTTTAAATAACATTTCAAAGATTGAATCTATTCAAGTCTTATCTTGTAGTCTCATCTATGTGATGAACTTTCAAAACTGTTTATACCTTGAACGGTGGTGGTTCAAGTAGTATTCGGAAAAGATATAAGTATATTGGAGTATCTTGTGACTTCATCTTTTCAACTTATATCCAGTTAATGATTATCTTATGCATGATAAAGATTTTCAGAAAAATGTTGAGACAGGGTTATATATATGAGATCACCTTGCACCGATATTTTTATACAGTTATAAACTGGAACTCTTTGTATATTATACATGTCAGAGGATTTCAAAGATTGTGAAAAGTATATATGTATATATATATACTGAATATTTTGCGACTTGGTCGCGTTAAGATATCAACTTGGTTCATTTCTTCTTAACCAAGACTTTCATGAGTACTATGAGAATGCTCATATATTGTTAATTATTATACATATTATTTCGGTGGGCTTGCTGCTCACCCTTGCTTTCTTCTTTCATCACACAACAACAGATAGCAAAGATGAACAGGACCAAGCTTCCAATTCGCAAGCGATTAGGAAACGTTCCGCAATTTTCTGGAAGCATTGATGTCGCCGTAGCTGAGGTAGGAACTACCAATAGGCTAGGCTTTCAACTATTGATGAACCAGACTTATGTATATTATGAATTATAATAATGGCAAAGAATATGTAAATTATTCAGAAACCCTTTTGAGATGAAATGGTTTATAATTGTGGAATAAAATGACTTGTGTTATTTTTGGTTTTCATCTCTGAGACTATAACTTGTGGTGTGTGTGTATATTGTGGGGTCACAGTATGCAATAGTTGGTTGATTATTAAGATTACATATTATTAAAGGAAATGGAACTCGTGACAACCCGGATCCCCGACCCCAGATTTGGGGGTGTTACAATTATCAAATTTGAGGCTTTCATGGAAATCTTCATCTTGTAATCCTTCAATCTTTTTATCATTAAACACAACATGTACAGATTCCATAACAATGTTGGTTCTTAGATTGTAGACTCTATATGCTTTTCCCACAGCATATCCAACAAAAATTCTTTCATCTGTTTTGGCATCAAACTTTCCATGTTGATCAGTTTGATTCCTTAAGATATAGCATTTACAGCCAAAGACATGTAAGAAATTTAGAGTTGGCTTCTTATTCTTGAACAATTGGTAGGGTGTCATGCACTTTGCCTGATTGATTAAAGAAATATTCTGAGTGTAGCATGCAGTATTCATAGTTTCATCCCAAAAATATGTTGGTATGACTCTTCTAGCTTTGTCCTTACAGCTTCAATAAGAGATCTGTTCTTCCTTTCTACCACTCCATTTTGTTGTGGAGTTCTAGCTGCAGAAAACTCATGCATGATCCCATTCTCTTCTTAAAATGATCTCATCACAGAATTATTGAACTCAGTTCCATTGTCACTCCTGATTCTTGTAACTTTGAAGTTAGGATGATTGTTAACTTGCCTTATGTGATTGATGATGATTTCACTAGCTTCATCTTTGGATTTTAGAAAATATGTCCAATAGAACTTTGAGAAACCATCTACAATTACTAGGCAATATCTTTTCCTTGAGATGGACAATACATTGACTGGTCCAAATAAATTCATGTGCAACAGTTGCAAAGGTTCTTCAATTGTTGATTCAAGCTTCCTTTTGAATGATGCTTTAATATGCTTTCCTTTTTGGCAGGAATCACACAATTCATCCTTTGAAAACTCCACTTGAGGAATACCTTTAACCAGTTCTTTCTTGACCAACTCATTCATGGTCTTGAAGTTTAGATGGGACAGCTTCTTGTGTCATAGCCAACCTTCATCTTGACTTGCTTTACTGAGAAAAACAAGTTACCGATTCTGTATTTGTTGAGTTGAAGTCAGCTAGATACACATTGCCTTTTCTTACTCCAGTAAGAACCACTTTATTGTTTTTCTTGTTTGTCACAACACAGGCTTCATTGAAGGTGACTGAGTTGCTCTTATCACAAAGCTGGTTGATACTCAACAAATTATGTTTAATTCCATCCACTAGGGCAACCTCCTCAATGATGACATTATCCTTTGAAATCAAGCCATATCCCACAGTATAACCCTTGTTGTCATCTCCAAAAATAATACTTGGGCCAGCTCTTTCCTTAAACTCAGTGAGCAAGGTAGAATCTCCAGTCATGTGCCTTGCACCCACTATCCAGATACCAAAGATTCTTTCTGTTTCCCTACACACATCAAAATCAAATCAAGTTGATTTTGGTACCCAAGTTTCCTTGGGTCCTGCCTTGTTAGCCTTTCCTTTGGTTTCTTAGGTTTGACCTCATTTGACTTGGGTATTTTAGATTCATCCCTTGTCATTTGAGTTGGACCTTTGAGACCATTCATCATTACAGAATTATCATGCACAGATTGGTTAACATGAAAGGGCATACTTTGTGCAAACATGTTATTCCAGTAAGGCATGCTAAATGGCATTTGTGGCATATTAAATGCAGCATAATATGGATTTTGTGCAAATGGCATGTTAGCATAATGTGCATTCAAATTTTGTGCAGGCGTAACATTGACAGGCATTGTAGGCATGCTCGGAAATGAAAGTGGTGCAGGCATAGGAGTAGGCATAGCAAGTTTATAATTAACAGATAAATGATTTACACTACCACACTTAACACAGATTTTTCTAGGAGCATATTTATCAGGTTTGTAGTTATTATGTTTTTTAATTCCTACTTTCCTATTTCTATTGTTTTTCCTTTTTGACTCTACCTTCACTTCAATTTTCTCCAGTCTGTCATTCAATTGCTTGATAGACAAATGACCTACATTGACTCTTTTGTTCTGATTAACTTGACTAGATTCTCCTGGAACAAAGTTCTTAGAAACTGATCCATACTTATCATTAAGCATGATTAACTGAGATTTGCTAACTGACTTTGTTTGACTCGATGGATGATCATGTTTCTTATCCGACGGATGTTCCTCATCATCCGTCGACTCAACATCTATCAAGTTACCATCTTTCAGATTAAAATCCATTTTCTCCTTACTCTTTTTCCAGGATGCATCACAAAAGGATTCTATACCTTGAATTTGAGTAATTTGAGCATGGACATCTCTAGATGATTTCCATGCCTTAATTACTTCATATTCTGGTTCAAGTTGCTTTCTTAAAATCTCCTCTTTCTTTAAGGATTCGGTTAGCTCATCTTTAGCAATCTTGCACTCAATTCTCAATTTTTCAAATTCAATAAATTGAGACTCTAGCACATTATTCCTCTCACTTAAAAATAGATTGTTTTCTTTGATCTTGACATTTTCCTTAGTGAGGGATTTAAGAGTAACGCACAAATGATACAATTCAGTAGACATGTCATTGATGGCATCATTGTACTCATATTTAGTTAAGTGTGCTAGGTTAGTTGTGATTAACTGATTGCTTGATGAACTTGTCTCTGTTTCATCTGATTTGGCCATTAGGGTAGATTGACATAGTTGGTTTCTTCATCTTCATCCAATCCATATGCAGCCCAGTCATTCTCCTGTATAATGAAAGCCCTTTCCTTTTGTTTGAGCAGCTCAAAATATTTTTTCTTATAATCAACAGGCTCAAACTTCTTCTTGCTAGAATCATACTTTCTACACTCACTGGCAAAATGACCAGCTAAGCCACATTTGAAACACTTGAATTTAGATTTATCCACCATATTTCTATTTGGCTTAGCAGCTCCAAAATTCTTCTTGAACTTGAGCTTAGAAAATTGCCTGGATAAGAATTCTAGATGCTCATCTATATCATCTATGTCATCTTGGCTCAAGTGTTCTTCATTTTCATCTACCAGCCCTTTACCTTTGTTCTCACAAACCCTTGAGTTTGATGCAGATTCAACAGCTTCTACCTTCATCTCTTTCTCCTTCTCTAACTCAGCAACTAGTGTGATAAATCCTCCCTTCTTCCTTCCCTTATCCATCTTTTTATATTGCTCTATTTCAAGATCATAGGTTTTCAGAATGCCATAGTCTTTCCAATGTGAACTTCTTGTAATCTTGTGAATTTCTCAATTAGACTGTCATTGGCTTCCACTCCTTTGGGAGAGATCTAAGGAACTTGAGGTTAGAGTCTTTTGTTTGATAGACCCTTCCATGCAGTTTTAGAGCATTCAGTAGTTACTGAAACCTACTGAAAATATCAGTGAGTGATTCACTTTCTTTACAGCGAAAGTGCTCATATTGCTGAATTAGGAGTTGCATCTTGTTCTCCCTTACTTGCTCAGTACCATGACAAATAATCTGTATTGTGTCCCAAACCTCTTTGGCTGTTTTACAATTGATAATGTTGTCAAACATATCACCATCAACACCATTGAACAGTATGTTCATGGCCTTTTTACCTTTCCTGACTTGTTCAATGTCAGGGTCAGACCATTCATGCCTAGGTTTTGGAACTGATGGTTCATTTCCTATAGCAGCTCTTATAGGGACATGAGGACCTCTTTCAATGCAATCCACATATTCATCTTGAGAGAAGATGTAGGTGCATCTTCACCTTGCAGTGGTGATAGTCTTTGTCCAGAAATGGAATTTTCACTCTAACATCCTTTTTGTTCATCTTGTTGATTGTTGTGATCTTTACACTCTTTGTACTTCAAGAACTTGCTCTGATACCAATTGTTATTACCAAACAATACAACAAGAATTACAGAAGGGGGGTTGAATGTAATTCTGGCTCCTTTTTCAATTTTAAGAATGTTCTAACTTAATATATATATAACAATGTTTGATTTGCAGTAATGCGGAATAGAAGAATAATAGAAATTAAAACACTATATAATAAAACACAAGCTTTAAAACTTTCTGGTGGATTAGAATTTATCCACCAGATATATATATATATATATATATATATCAGATTGAGAACCCTGTGATGCTTTGAATAGCACACAGCTGCTTATAAATGAACAAACAAACTTACAGAGAAATTCTTAGCAGATACAGCCTTATCTATTTCTCTTGAAAGAATAAGCTTTCTTAGTTACTTGGTTCTACTTGTTACTCTTGGTTTATATATCACCAAGTTACATGATAATAAGACAAGACAATAAAACAAAATGAATCTAGTCTAATATCATGCTGCTACATTACTCTATCCTGCATCTTTGACTGTCTTCACATTTGCATGGAAATGGTAATGCTTCTTTGTTCTCTAACCCCTGCAATTAGGTGGCCACATTCCATTTGCAAACACCCGACACATGTGAATGTGTTGTCACTATCAAGTGCTATTTTGAATTAGATCATCCGTCGGAACTCTGTTGGTCATCCGTCGGAGCCTTTGTTGATCATCCATCGGGAGTCCTTGTAAATCATCCGTCAGGAGCCTTTTTTGTCACTTGACTCTATTTTATTTACACAGAATTACAAGACATCTTATATTTATAATTAGTCACCCTATTATGTATATCGAACTAGTATTCAACATGACTTTGAGAATCCTACAGAATCTACTCAATTAATACAATGTTGTTTGCAGATATGTGCTACAATACTTATTGTTACATAAGCTACACTCTCGATGGATGTTCGGTTATCATCCGTCGGTGTAACACCCCCAAATCCGGGGTCGGGGATCAGGGTTGTCACGAGTTCCATTTCCCTTAATAACACCCATAATAAACAATCAACTACTCCGTACTGTGACCCCACAGTAAACACACACACCACAAGTTATAGTCTCAGAGATGAATATCCAAAAATAACACGAGTCATTTTATTCCACAATTATATGCCATTACACCTTAAAAGGGTTTCTGAATAAATTTACATTTCTTTGCCATTATTACAATTCATAAATGTACATAAGTCTAGTACATCAAAAGTTGAAA
Source organism: Apium graveolens (assembly GCF_009905375.1). NCBI lineage: Eukaryota > Viridiplantae > Streptophyta > Magnoliopsida > Apiales > Apiaceae > Apium > Apium graveolens. The sequence goes on from NC_133653.1 coordinate 232,037,791, forward strand.
GCCTAGCCTATTGGTAGTTCCTACCTCAGCTACAACGGCATCAACGCCTACAGGAAACTGCGGAACGTTTCCTATCCGCTCACGAATTGGGAGCTTGGTCCTGTTCATCTTGTCTATCTGTTGTTGTGTGATGAAAGAAGAAAGCAAGGGTGAGCAACAAGCCCACCAAAATAATATGTATAATGATTTACAATATGTGAGCATCCTTATAGTACTCATGAAAGTCTTGGTCAAAAAGGAATGAACCAAGTTTGATATCTTAACGCGACCAAGTCGCAAAATATTCAGTATATAAGTATATATACTTTTCAAAATCTTAGAATCCTCTTCCATGCATAATATACATAGAGTTCCAGTTTATAACTGGTATAAAAATATTGTTGCAAGGTGATCTCATATACCTAACCTTGTCTCAACATTTTTCTGAAAAGCTTTGTCATGCATAAGATAATCATTAACTAGATATAAGTTGAAAAGATGAAGTTACAAGATACTCCAATATACTTATATCTTTTCCGAATACTACTTGAACTACCACCGTTCAAGGTATAATCAGTTTCAAAAGTTCATCACATAGATGAGACTGCAAGATTAGATTTGAATAGATTCAATCTTTGAAATATCATTCAAAAGAAATGAAGTTACAAGATACTTCATTAAGTCCCAATATATATATATATATATCCATATACATCTCTCATACATTTCCTGAAAACCTCTGTCATATAAAGTATGAACAGAGTTGTAATATCCAATGAATTTGGAAAGAAAAGAATTTTGGCATAAACCTGATATCTTGCTGATCAGGGAAAGATACCAATAAGTAACCTTTTCTACTAGTAGATGGATGAATCCCCCACCGGTCATCACCCTGGCCTCATTAGGACCTTGTGCTGGACCGCTACCCGGCCTCTTAAGCGTTGATGGACTGCCACCCAGCCACTTACACTTTGATAGACCGTACCCCGGTCTGTCGCTTATGCCGACTCAATTAGATGGGCTTACTTCCCGAACGTTGGGTAAGTAATCAATTCATTTGTCAAAACAACAACCTCGTTGCGAATATAAATACACCACAGAGCCGGATCCCTCAGGTTTTGAGCGAGTATTTAAATCCCCTTTGAAAGGAAGATCTTAAATATAAAAATGAGTTTTGGGATCCACTCTAACTTTTAAAATCATTTTGGATACTCGAAAACATTTTTAAGAATGTTTGGAGTAATGCTGATTTAATAAAATAAATCAGTCCCAATATATTTAGAAAATATCTTAATATTATTATTTAAATAATATTCCCATAAAGAATAATCTTTATAAAAATAATTGAAGTAGAAGTTTTAAAACTCATACTTGAAATGGATATTAAATAACCAAATATATACTTATACGAAAGTATGATCTTTATTTGAATAATCGAAAATAAGTTTGATTATCGAAATATTATTCTTTAATAAAATAAAGAATATTATTTAGTAAATAAGCGGAGTCATAAGTCCTCGAATGAATATTCAAAATAATATTCATTAAATAGAATAAACAGAGTTGTAAGTCCTCGAATGAATATTCAAAATAATATTCATTAAATAAAATAAACGGAGTCATAAGTCCTCGAATGAATATTCAAAGTAATATTCATTACATAAAATAAAGTTATCGAATAAAACTTATTCGATTAATAATTTTGAAAACTATAACTATATATATATATATATAAATATATATAATATACTCGGGAACATCGACTCCCGGTTTTAGAAAATATCCACCTTTGGGTCCCCTATACTAAGAGTATACGCAACTACTGCTTATCTCTAGCATAGGTATTATGCAACTATAAGCATTGGAATCAAAAGATAGATATCAAGATTACGAAACAGACATGCATATATCCCATATCAGCATGCTCCAATATATCGCAAGATTTTCTAATTAACCATCATGCATCTATCACAAGATAATGCATATACATATATACATCACAACAACAGTATAACGGGTAGAAAACTTGTCTGAGTGTTCTCGGATAGACTTAAGCTTAGAGTGGGTCCGATAACCTATGAACAACAACATAAGTCGGAATTAAACCCCGATCGCTTAAGAAACTAGACTTTAACCAATTGAACACTAACGTTCGCTTATGGTCATTTCTATGCTTAACAAATCACATAAGTCATTCGAGTACCCTCGGCTCCACCATTTTTAATAAATTAACCGTTACGAATTTTAAGGCGATTCTTTCGCGGGTACCCTACCAACTGCCAAATCCACTTTACATAATTGTTTCATACTCCAATTAGTCATTTAAGGATCTTAACCAAGGTTTCAAAGTAAGGCGAGGGGTAATGGTTCATTCGCGAACGCCGTTACTTAAAACGGTCGTTTCTCCTAAACCGTACATCGGATTCAAGCGAACCACATATCAAAACGAAGCTCGTAACATGAACTATCTAAACATGGCAATGGTAAAAACCTAACAGTGAGTTCACAGGTCCTGATGTTAAGAACAAAAGCAGTCTAAGGTAAATCGGGCATTACGACGGCTATGTTTACGCGATTACCAAATTTGTACAACTCCAAATCAATCCACAATCAATCCCACAATCATTACTCCAACCAAACTCCATCCATACAATACTACAACAGCCCCAACACCTCAAGTTCTCCAATTTATACTACTTCTCAATCATGAACTAAAAGCTTACTTAAGTTCATTAACCAATAATCAAGATTTACAACTCCAAACTCATTATAAATCCAACCCAACTCTAAATATACATGAATCATACTTCCCAAGAACTAAACCAAACATAAAAACTCTAAATATTCAAAATTAGGGCTAGGGTATGAGATTATACCTTCCTTAGTGAGTAGAAGTAACTAAGGAGCTTGGAACAACCCTTGAAAATCCTTACCAAAGCTATATCTAAACAAAAACACAAGATCAAAAGTTTCAAGTTCTTGAAAAACACTATTCACTCTCTTCTTCCATGAATTTTAGGAAGAGATTGTGAAGGGATTTGAAGCTTAGACTTATAGGATATCTATATCTATGTATGAGGAACCTTAGATAATTACCTCACTAATTAACAAAGCTTGGAACTTGGATTTTGATTTTCTTGTCTTTGAAAAAGTGAAGAAGCCGAGAGCTTCTTGCTTGGAAAGCTGGAGAAAATGTGTTTTTGTGATTTGTGATTTGTTTTGTTGGTTGTTTTGATTTTGTTTTGATTAATTACCTTTTAACCATGGTAAATTTTGTGTGGTTTATAATCAACCAACACTTCCTTCCCTTTGGTCATGCTTATGCCATTTTCCTATGTCACCTTCTCACACTTGTCCTCTTCTTGTTGGTGTGATGACATCATCATCATTAACCTCTTTGATTAACTCCTAATTACTTGGCTAATGACCGCTGATCTGTTATACGGTTCGCTTAACTTTCGTTCTCGTTTATCGTTTGAGGGATCATATCCGGGATCTTATTACTTGGGTTTCCTTAACCTTTCTCAATACATTATATTCCTTTTATGATCCTCTCTTATAATCCTTGAATTTAAATCCTTTTTATTCTGTTACCTTATACTCAATTCTTTCGGTATCTGGTGGATTTTCGGGATAAATCAAAGTGTTCGAATTTGGATTATGACGATCTTTACATACACTTATATACCATATAGAGTACTAATAAGATCTCAGAATAACAATAGAAGAACCCCTACATAGTGTGGCATGAAAAGTTTTCTTCTTCAGCATAATCAGCAAAAACACTATTCATAAGGGTTACAAAAAGTTCAAAATTTTGGGGTTATTACAGTCGGGACTAAAAGGATCATCCGTCAGGACTATAATAAAACATCCATTGAGAGCTACAAATTCACTCAGTTAAATCTACTAAGGTGTTTTGTTTATCTTATCATCAAGTTCACAACATATTCCTAACAATCTCCTTTAGCAACATCACTATCAAGCTTCAAAAGTCCTTTGAGATTGGACTTTGGTTTGGCACCGAATAAGATCAAATCTTCACTTTGCCTGTCCACTTTCCTTTCCCATTTGCATTCAATGTGTACACCATCAATATGGACGTAATTCATGCCTTTATCGTGTTATTTTCAGCAGTTCTAAACATGCCTAACAACTCAGTGAGTGTTATGTCTATCTCATTCCTTTTGTTCCTAACAAACTGAGAATAAAAGTTGTTCAAAGATTGTTTGATCAAATCAAGCTGAGTCTCTAGACCAATCTTGAAACCCAAAATATCAAGGTACATATACCTATCATCTTTTAAACATATGGTCCAACCGGATATCATTCTCCCATTAACACAAAAGTATGGTGCCTTATCATTGTCAAATCTTTCTGATGAGCCTATCCTTCAAACATCCTTTAAGGTGCTTAATCATATCATAAGCATCATTATGCTCTTGTTGCTTCTAAATCTTAGCACTCATAATTACAAGCATGAGACATGAAACATCAGTTGCTTAATCAATTTGCTTCTGGTAAGCATTTTGTTCAAACATGTTTCATTCTCAGCTAGAAGAAATAAGGGAGGGGTTTAAGTGACATCCTTGAACCTGAGGACAATCCTCAAGTTCACATGTCAATTGAAGAAATTATCTCATGTCATCTTATCTTTCTCAAGGACTATTACATAAAGAAGTTATTAGTGTTATTTGTCATTTGATATCTACAATATTAAAGTGCATAAAATGACTTAATCTACATATGATCATTAAATTATGTTCAAGTGATTATTCATATATATATTCACAATATATATATATATCTCCCATTTTTTTTAGCAAATTAATAGCCCTAACTATTAATTCGAAAAGAATATCTTCTATATCCTTTCTAGTGAGCCAAGATTCATATTTCACCATACGTTAGGTCAGCTTTGGCTTTTCTCCTAAAACATGATTATTTAGGTTGACAACATTTGTCAATTATATCAACTATATAACTCTTGGATAGCATGGTGAAACAACATTTGTTCATATTTATCTAATAAATTTCGCCAAACTCTATGTCTCTAAGTTTACAATCCTATTGTGGTAACTTAATTAAGTCAAACCCAATAGTCAAAAAGTATCAATATACTCAACACATCTCCTAAGATAGATGGGAGTACTTCGCTTTGGCGAACCCACTCCTTTTCGATCTAGGGGTTAACGCATTGGACTCATTAGAAGGCATCTGATCAACTTAATATTAACTTTTGGGTTTTGTTGATTTTAAAACGATCATGATCCCATCATAGAGAGATTCCTAATTTTTTCTTGAATAAAATACTTCAAATCAATATTCGTCAATGGTTTAATTTCCAGGTAGTGAGGGAGTCACAACGGTCTCGCTTAAAACCCACAACCTTACAAGTTCAATGAACTCTCTTTTGACAAAATTACCCCATGTCAAAAACAAAGAAAATTTGTATTTTATTCCGTGTTTCATAAACACGAGAATCTCATAATCATTTGTTCATTTTAAAATCTTGAATCGTTACAGATTTTATCTTGTTTAGCAAGCATGGCATGGGTGTCGTATCTAATACATACATCCTTAATGTAATTAAGCATGCATCTTTATAAACTACTCTACGCATACATTCATCATATGCGCATATATATGTAAAGTGCAATAAATAAACGTGGTTGGTTATGCCTTTATCCTATGTGATCTTCATCAAGTTAATGACAAAGATCTAGGTCAATCTAAGGTGAAAAATAAATACAAGCTAACTATTACATGTCTTCTTTCTTGTATTGCTTCCTTAGATAGCCTCCATCTGAGATTACCCTTCCTTGATCTTCAAATCTTCATGTCTTCATGTACATTACACGAATGAAAAAATAAAAACTAATTTAATGTACTTACAATAATAACTCGAGTACATTCAAGATTTAATAACTACAAGATCGAACCAAAATCATTAACCTAAGGTCATAAGCCATAACCATCCACCATGCTCAATTGACACATAAGAACATGTTAAAACACATAATTTGATCGTAACATATCATATCTATCATGATCTAATCATAAAAACAAAATATGGGGAAAAAATCAGAAAAATCAGAATCAAATTCTAGAAACATTAAATCGCTGATTACATATAACGACTCGTACATTTATGCATTAATTAAGTGTGTAATTACTAAATAATTAAATAAATAAAATATGTGTGTGAGTTCTGTCAGCTGGATATTACTTTGTGATGAGTTATAAGTGATTATTGATGTTCAAGAGTTATTTGAGTAATTATTTGAGAACGGTGTTGTTTTGTTATTATATTTAAAAGTGATTTTAATAAAGAATTATTACCATAAATACTTGGATTATCTCTAAAATTATTTTTATTGCTTCATAATTTTATTTATTATTTTTAGGAGTTTATAAAATTTAGAAATCAATATTTTATTGATTATTTATCTTTTAATGATTTTCTGACTGCATTTAATTGTAAAATCAGTATTTAATTCCAGAATTCTTCAAAAATTATGAAATTCATATTTTATTAAGTTTGGAATATTCCGAGAATTTTAAATTTTTTTGGAAATTTTAGGGATTAAGTTTACCCGCGTAATTGTTCGTTAAGTCGTTAAATGCGGGTATTAGTCTCGTTTCAAAAATGATTTAAAAATTCCAAGAATTTTATATTACTAGCTTTAAATTATTTTGGGATTTATTTTTATAAAAGAAAAAACTACTTTTGTGGTTTTTCAGATTATTTCTTTCCGTAAACCATTCGTTAATTTGTTAAACGCCGATACAAATTTAGTTTTCGGAGTAAATAAGCAGATAATTACTCCCTTTCTTATCCTATCTCCTGTGTTTCCCTCTCAACTCTCGATCTTGCCGTCTCTCTCCCCTCTGCATCTCTCTCTCTCGTTAATTCTCTCCACGCTTCTCTCTCTCAATTGTTTTTCGGTCTTTCCCCTCTGTTCTTGGTAAGCTCGATGCTTCGATGCTTTTGTTTCTATCCTCGCCGCCCTGTTGCCACCGGCTCTCCGACAAGGCAAAGGCGGTGGCGCGTGTCACGGCCTCTGTGTGCATACAATCTTGTGTATATACGTTTGTGGTTGTGTGGTGTGAGTCTGTGCTTGTTTGTGTTCGATTGCGGTGTTGATTCACTGCATGCTGCCTGGTCCTTTTCCTGTTCTTTCTTCCGGCCGCGCGTGTGCGCGTGGGCCGGGGTTGCTGTCGTTTTCGATTTCTGATTTCTGAATATTTTAAAGTAATATTCGACTGAAATTATTTGATTATTTAATTGAATAATATTTTAATTGTTCGGGAATTTAATCGGTGAAGATTCGCGTTGGAAACCCGATTTATACGGGTACCCGCGAATTTTTACCGTCGTCGGCGATGAGTTTCGGCGAGCCGGCGGTGGACGATGATGAATAATTCTGAGTCCTACGAATAAAAATAAAATTATAAATATGAGTTAAAATATAAAAGAAACACGAATTAAAACATAAGCATACGAATAATAACTAATATATGTATTTGAATTGACATTTGGGAGTTTGAGGATTATGATTGGATTGTGATTGGTTGTTGTTGATTGGTTTGACGTCGAGATGGTCGACGGGTTAGTCCGATAAATAAAGGAGGTGCTGCCCAATTTCCGGAGTATATATATATATATAAAAATACTTTATACGGAACCTGATTATGTGTTGTAATGAAATACTTTGTTAAAACCGATAACCCTAATTTCGTAAAAGGACAAATATACATATTTTCTGAAAACAAACACCGAACCGACTTTTGAGGATGTGAACCCTAATTGATACGTGTATTATTATATTGAGAATGTTACGAGTCGGGTTTTGTTAACGTACGGGTAAACTGTTAGCGAGGATAGTCAAGCATATTCGGACGTCTAATTTAGGGTATTTCGGTTCCTGTAAGTTCCAGTCGAAATCCCTAGCATCTCGGTCGATGCAGAGCCAGCCAATAATAGTTGTTAAAGCGTATTGAGGCAAGTACCCCTGACCATATCTTTATGGTTCAGTAATGTATGAATAATTGTTGATTTAAATTTACATACTGGAACAGAATGTTTTAAGTTACATATCCTATGTGTTCAAATTGTTTTGTTAACTTGTGTTTTGGGGGAAAAGTAACTCCTGAAAGTACCTATCTCTAAGCTTTGAATAAAATGAAAATGTTTTGGAATGTGTGATGTGATAGAATTGTTTTGAAAAGAGATAGGTAAGTGGTTTGGAAAACTGGATAAATTGATCAGATAATTGGATGAGCGTGCGCAAGGGCCCGTAACGGCCAGGAAGATAGCGTAAGAGGCAAAGTGGTTGCGCACCCTATTATAACCACCAGCCCAGTGTGACAGAGACCTAGCTAGTCTCTGAGTTCTGGAACAAATTTCATAGGATGGCCAAGATAGAGTTGTCCTATGGAGATAGCCTGATCAGCTGTCTCACCAGGGATCATCCAATTCTTTTATATCTGAGCGAGATTTTATGGTTCCCGTAACGGAACAAGTGGTTTTGGGTCCCTGTAATGGAATAAATGATTTTATGGTTCCTGTAATGGAATAGAAGATTTGAAAATGAAAGTAGCATGCTAAAATTGAACTCTGATATTTACACATCACAATTAATGAGATGTTTTATAGAGCATGCTAGCTACTGATATCCAGTTTTCATCTGTTTTCACCTGTTTTACTTGTTTTACAAACGAGTTATGATTTATGTTCCCATAATTTTTTATCATAAACTGTTTTGATTATTATTCATATAGTGGTACTGCTGAGCGATTGATCGCTCACTCTTGCAAATATTTTGTATATTCTCAAATTACAGATGCCTAGGATATTGTGATGTCTTGGTAAGGACCAGTTTCCAGTTCCTCCTGTGTTGAGCTCCTCTGGGTGTGTTGTGTCAGACCAGGTGTGGTATGTGAGTTGTTGTAGAAATTTAGAAATGTCAGGTTATTTTAAATAAGTTGGTTTGTAATAAGTATGTAACCTAAATTATACTTGAACCTGGAAAAGATCTTGTGAAGGGGTTGTTTATATTGAAATAAAAGTGTGTTGAACATATTATATTTGTAATTTGATATTGTTAGTAACGTCAACTCCTGACCCCGGGGTTGAGGCCGTCACAGGTTGGTATCAGAGCTACAAGTTTAAGTCCCTGATTTAGGTTAGGAATAGAGTTGGGAAAGGTGTAGAATTGGTGTATAGGGTGTGAATCAGCAACTCACATCTATAGGAGCAAGTTTAAGAGTCTAGTCGAGGGTTCGAAGCTGTAACCCTGGCATATTTTGAGGATCCTGGAACTGCCCTGATCTTTAGTGTGTCTCCCTAGTATAGGTGCCATTGGTAATGACCGATAGAGATTCCTAGACATTCATTCCACGAGAACGAGTCTGATCATGTGAATTTAGTTAGTAGGTTGCGATATTAGTTGGTGGCTGTTATAAGTATTGGTGTATGCTGCTAGTGTCGTGTTGTTATTATTGTTGTTACTTTTATTGTTGCATTTGTTGCTGATTTTGTTAAATCTAGCCACTCATTACAATCGGACCCCAACTAAATGAGGGTGGGAGTATTTTATTACGGCAACATTCTCTTGGCACATAAAAATGTTGCTACCCGGGGGCAATTCTTTAAAACTAAAACCATTTGTTATGTTTCAGGAGAATGCCACCCAAGAAGAATATCCCATCCAATTCCTCTAGTAGAGCTTCTGAAGGGGGGCCAGTTATGGGTGAGTTGCTGAATTTGTTGCGCCAACAGTCTAATCAAATGGCTCAGCAGCAAGAACAATTTCAGCAACAACAGCAGCAATTTTTGCAACAACAGCAACAACAACAGCAGTTCATACAACAGTAGCAGCAACAAATTCAACAGCAACAGCTGCAACTCCAGCAGCAACCTCAGCAAAGAGAAGTGAATCAAACTGTGAGTTTTAAATCTTTTCAGTCAGTAAAGCCTCAAGAGTTTAAGGGCGAGGTGGACCCAGTTGCCGCCAGGATTTGGCTAAAGGAAATGGAGAAAGCCTTTACCCTCACTAAAGTAAGTGATAATCTTAGATCAGACTATGCAAGTTATTTTCTTAAGGGTGAAGCGAATTATTGGTGGGAATCCACCCGTTCCTTGGAAGGAGAAGGTCCTGTTTCTTGGACCAGGTTTACGGAATTATTTTTGGAAAAGTATTTTCCGGATTGTTTGCAAAACCAGTTGGAGGTTGAGATTCTGGAATTGAAGCAAGATAAAAAGAGTGTGGACGAGTACGAGGCCAAGTAGAATCAGGATTCAAATCTCCCGACCCGGCTCGACCGCGCGCTTAATCAGCGCGGGCGCGCGCGCGCTATGACAGCGCGGACGCGCTGGCCTTCTGGGGAAAAATCTATTTCCTTTCTTTTCTTGCTGCAATGAGTTGGTTTCTCAAGCTTTATTCCTTGGACACCATCCTAACACCATATTAGCACAAAAATAATGCTAATTCACCTGAATTCTGGATTAATGCCTGAAATGCAGAAATACTAGAAAATACATTAAAACACCAATAACTTGAGTACAAAAGCACCAATTCAAAGCTTAATGGAGCGTTATAAAGTGTCATAAATTCCACTCAACACTTAGTTGAGGACTTGACAGTCTTTCACATTAAAGGTTCTCATGTATGAGATAAATGATAAAGAACGTGATATAAAGAATATGGCCTTTAAAAAGTACTGGGGATAAAATTTATTTAAATTTGGGTGTGAGTGAGTTTAACATAATGGGGAAAATATTAATTAAAAAAGATTGTGGAGTCCACTTCTTTTAGGTTTTGTCCACATAATTTTTTAAGTACATCTTAATGATAATATTAGTTAATTGACATAGTTGGTTAACAGATCTACAAAACCCTACCCTCTTAGTTTTTTATTTTTCGATGAATTAAAACCATTCTCCCTGTTCAAGTAATTGCACCAATCATAACACCATTTTATCATCTTAATTGAACTTGATTAGAAGCTGCACAGTATTACAATGGTAGGAATGGCAATGTTTCATGTTGTCCCTGATATGTTTTTATATGTACATTCCTAATTTATAGGTTGTGACATCTCTAGAGAATTAGTTTTTCCATATTTAGTAAATCAGGATTATAACTCTTTCTAAGCTGACACCTTGACCCACCACCAAATGACAGCTTACTACAAAAGCATAAAAACAAATAACACAACTTGAAGAAAGTTAAGCACCGGCCACTTAAGCTAACAAGTCAAGTTAAGACCAATTTAGTAGGAAATTGATTTAATTACTTGTATGTGTAATAATCACTTGTGCTAGTCATGTATATACAAGTTAAGTATGAGTTGATAACCCTAGCAAATTTATAGCGGCGACACTAGAATATGCAAATAATCACATATACACAGTATCACATGAATATGACTAATTGTATTCTCTTATTAATGTAGCAGGTTGAGACGAGTACGCCTCCATAGCCGACCCCTCCTTTCACTCTTCCCGTCGATCTTGAGGTATTGTACTAATTTGGTTATTTATCACTTTACAGGCTTACGGGAATATGACTAATTATATTGTTTTATTAATGTAGCAGGTTGGGACGAGTACAACACCCTCGCCTAGCCAGCGGACCCCTCTTATCACTCTTCTCGTCGGTCTTGAGGTATTGTACTAGTTTGGTTGTTTATCACTTCACAGGCTCACAGGACTATGACTAATTGCATTGTATTATTAATGTGACAGGTTAGGACGAGTACACCTCCTTCACAATCAACCACTTCTTTCATGCATCATCGATTAGTCCAGGTACTAAACAGTATAATTTAACTCCAACCACCGCTTAGTCATAGTTTATTTTAACACTTCACATATAATATAATTACAGTTTAACTCTCCTTTTACTCTTTCTACTACACTATCTCTCCCGATGGGCTTTTGCCCTGTTGATACGGAGGTAGTGTATTCCGCAATGTTTGGATTAAATTTATAAAGATGGCAATTATAACAATTACTGAACTGTTTCATGATGATTTGTATTTTAATTAATTTCAGGTTGGGAGTGTTACTCCTACTTCTGATGATCTTCTTATGCGTAGTTTTGTTGATTTTTGTAACAACGCTCACAAGCTTCCTGATGACTTAGCACAGCTCTTTGAGGTACAAAACTATTATCAAACCTTGGGGTTTTCCCCATCTATTATCCTCGATATGAAATGCATATGTTTATTATGTTCAAATGTATTGCAGGTTGATAGGAGTGAAGATCTATATAAAGATCAGAATCTGCATGGTGGTCCTTCGAGAACGGGTGATCTGACTAGGCCACTCAATAATAGGAAGATCAACTGGATTTACAGACATTGGTGGAGTAATGATCTTTCTTATATATTTGAAAGACATACAGGTTGCACGTTTTACCTTACAAGGAAGCAATTGCAGTGCCTAGCACCCGGTCATGAACCGGAGGATGATGTTGTGAATGCTTATATGGAGTTGGTAAAGCTTCGGGAGAGGCATTTTTGGGAGCGCTCCCATGATTTAAGGCCCCCGGCTAAGAGGTACACCGCTCCTAGTTTCTTCTTGTTCCAAGCTCTTGACCTTTGCGGAAATTTGAATGTAAGAAACTTACTTGTCTTTCATTGTGGTTTGTTAATTATTGAACCCTGTTATTACGAACATGTAATTTGCAGAGGGATCCCTATGAGAAGACAGATAAGGACCTTACAAAATAGATTCAGTTCTTCTTGACCCTATCAGAAACAACATCTTGGCTCAAACATCCAATTTTGTGATTATGCACTATTTCCATGTTGCACCGGTGGTCACTAGATCTTGTTTATTGCAGACCTGAACCAAATACGAGTTCAAATAATTGATCCGCTTTATGAGGATGGTCGCGGTCCGTATAGTTTCAAAGTCAAGTACTCCTGGTACTATAACTTCATGGTAGCTTCTAATGTTAACCCATTTCCTGCATTTTAGTCATTAAAATGATATAATATTGATGAAAAAGGGATACTTTGCTTAATTATTCCATATTTAGGATTAATAAAATCATTTATTGCATTTCAGCCCTTTAATTGATTTAATATTGATGATAAAATGATAAATTGCATAATTATTCCAAATTTAGGATTGGTAAATTCATTTATTGCATTTTAGTCTTTGAAATGATTTAATATTGACGAGAAATTGATATATTGCTTAATTATTTAAAATTTAGGATTAATAAAATCATTTCTTGTATTTTAGACCTTGAATTGATTAAATATTGATAAAAAAAGGATAAATTGCATACTTATTCCTTATTTAGGACTAATAAATCATTTCTTGCATTTTAGCCCTTGAATTGATTAAATATTGATGAAAAAGGATAAATTACATAATTATTCAAAATTTAGGACTAATAAAATCATTTTTTGCATTTTAGCCCTTGAATTGATTAAATATTGATGAAAAAGGATAAATTGCATACTTATTCCTTATTTAGGAATAATAAATTCATTTCTTGCATTTTAGTCCTTGAAATGATTAAATATTGATGAAAAAAGGATAAATTGCATAATTATTCAGAATTTAGGACTAATACAATCATTTATTGCATTTTAGTCTTTGAAGTGATTCAATATTGATGATAAAATGATAAATTGCTTAATTGTTTCATTTTGATATATTATTTGTTCCGAAATGTAGGAAAAAGTCCTCCTGTGTATGTTAAATTACATGGACCCGCAGAGGTTTTCGAAGAAATTTATGAAGGTCCATGTCTTAAAGGATCGTCCTAAACAAGCTACAGGAGTTGACTGCGGTGTATATGTATGTAAGTATGTAGATGCCATTATGAATGGGATATCAATTTCCATGGCTCGTTGGGACCCGTTCAAAGGTGTAGACACCTTTCGACATCGCATTGCTTGGGAATTGCGTAAGGGGCGTGCATGTGATATTTCAGTATGGGGTTTGGAGAAAAGAAATTTGGGTGTTTGATTGGACTTGTATTTGCCAGACTTAGTTATTAAACTTCTATTTGATGAACTTGTAATATTTGGACTTCTATTTATTATTTTAATTTGGTTTAAATGTTTGATTTGTTGGATTTAGAATTTTGGATTTGTTGGATTTTGTTAAAAAAAATTGGATGTTGTTTCAATGTATAATTCTTAAAACAAGTTTTGTTTTGTATATAAATAGGTCATGCCAGTTTTTTTTTACAGTTTAGGTTTTGTTTTGTATATAAACAAGTCATGCCAGTTTTTTTGCAGTTTAGGTTTTTTTTTGTATATAAACGGGTCATGTTAGTTTTTTTACAGTTTAGGTCATTCCAGTTTTTTTTTAAATAATTAAAAAAAGGAAAACAATAATTTTTAAAAATTCCAGAAAAATGTGAAAAATCGGAAATTTTGAGAAAATATTTACAATATTTTTGTTACCAAATTAAGTCAATTTCCAATTTTTAATGAATTTTTTTGTCCCAAAATAATGAAAAATTCGAAGCTGGGCGGGGGAAACAGAAGAAAATTCCGCGATTAAATAATTAGAAAAAGGAAACAAATAATTAAAAATTCCAGAAAAATGTGAAAAATCATAACTTTTGAGAAAATAATTAATGTTTTTTTACCAAATTAAGTCAATTTCCAATTTTTTATGAATTTTTTAGTCCCGAAATACTGAAAAATTCGAAGTTGGGTAAAAATAAGGGAAACTTCCGCAATGAATCATTGCGGAAGGGAAATTAAATAATTAATAGAGGATAAAAATTAAAAATTTCAGAAAAAATGTCAAAATTCAGAAATTTTGATAAAATAATTATTGTATTTTTGTTTACCAAATTAAGTCAATTTCATTTTTTTATAAATTTTTTTAGTCCCAAAATACAGGAAAAATTCGAAGCTGGGTAAAAATAGGGGAAAAAAGGGGCACCTTCCGCAATGAATCATTGAGGAAGGGAAATTACATAATTAAAAAAAAGGAAAAAAATAATTATTTTTAAAAATTCCAGAAAAAATGCTAAAAATAAAAAAATTGAAAAAATAATTACTGTATTTTTGTTCACAAAATTAAGTCAATTTCCAATTTTTATGAATTTTTTAGTCCCAAAATAAGAAAAATTTGAAGTTGGGTAAAAATAGGCGAAACTTCTGTAATGAATTATTGCGGAAGGAAAATTGAATAATAAAAAAGGAAAAATATTTTTAAATTTTTAAAGATTACAGAAAAAATTTCAAAAAGAAGAAATTTTGAGAAAATAAGTACTGTGTTTTTTTTCTAAGTACGGGGAATTTTCTATTTTTTATGAATTTTTTAAGAAATTTTGAAAAATTTGAAGGGGCCAAAAAATGGGGGAAATCTGAAAAAACAAGGGACCTTCCCGTAATGATTCATTGTGGAAGGAAAATTAAATAATAAAAAAGGAAAATTAATTTTTAATTTTTGCAAATTTCATAAAAAATGTCAAAAGTTATAAATTTTGAGAAAATAATTCTTGTTATTTTTTTTTACCAAATTACTTCAATTTTCAATTTTTAAACATGTACTTATCTAATTTTAAAGAAATAAAACAAAATCAAAACTTAAATATAAACTAATTAACTTTAGAAAAATATGTTCAAATGTTACATTTCTAATTCAAATTTTCTAAATATTCAATTGGCATTTTTTGGGCATTTTCTCCTATCATGATCAAGTAAACCACAAGCGTCACACTTGCGCATAATGAAGTTTGAAGTTGACGTTTCAACACCGCTTTTATACCTTTCCGCCTTCGGTGTTCCCTTAGTTTGCGATATTGGAGTATTGAATATCGGATCATGTTCGCCGTAATTATGGTGTGACTCTGCCGTTCTTGATTATTTTTCTCCTCCCGAAAATTTTCAATCACGTAAGACTTTCCTTTCTCAATAAAATTCATGATATAATTGTATCGTGGTTTCGAACAACTTACAGTGACACTCAAACTTTGGAAAGATTTACACAAAGAACTATATCTTGCCGTTGTTGAATCACCAACCTCAACAAGAACGGGAAGATAATAACGCAAAAATCCCCCATATTTATTTGCGTTCTTTGTCCATCTCAATTTGACAAAATTTGTTGGTATTGTAGTTTTTTGTTTCTTGTCAGGATAGCGGAGGATATGTTTGCAAAGAATTCCGGAGTGTTCAAATATTTTACAAGCACGATCAATGTTTTCATCCATACGGTTAACCATCACCCGATAACTTCTTCTACAATTCTCCTAAACATTATACTTCTCCACTAAATACAACTTCCACATATAATTAGAACCTTCTTTACAACTCCTTACCACATAAGATACGTTTTTTCTAAGCTCTTCTTGAAATTGCCGAAACATTTCTTTTGTGTAAATATACGAAACATGAATTTCCAATCCGGAATTAAATAATAATCTGTTGTGCAAGACATGGATGTACTATAACAAGACTAAGTCAAATTGACAGTCCTAAGTAAGTTGTATGATAATCTAGGTTTGCATTGTGTATTGCGTTACTTGAGTCCGTAAAAGTGTCAATAGATTAGACTGGAGTATTTTTCTGTAAACAGTCTCAAGCCTAAGAATAAACTCTGGAAGAAGATCATGAAGGTCATGCCTCAGAGACATTGTGAAGAAGTTTGGAGTTGAATAAATCTATTTTGGGAAAAATATTCTAATTCAAGAAATCTACATGTCACAGATCAATTGATATAGAGAAGTCATTCGAGAACTCTAAAATGACTTATCGAGAAGTCAAGAATAATGATAGGGATAAATAAATCCTGATAATGGGCTGCTAGACCCAATAAGAAGATGTTTGATATTCAGACCAGAAAGGTTAAGCCTGATGGACCAGATCAGGTCTGGTCCAATAAAAATGGCCCAAAAGCCCTGATTATTAATTAATTTCGTAATTAATTAATAAAGGGAAAAATCAGCTGTTAAGAAAAGTCCTGATAAGGATATAAATCCTTATAGATAAGCCTCAAGGGGACCTAAAAGGATAAGGAATCAGTTTCCTACTATCTAGGACTCCAAAGTCCATTCTAATTATGAGACTTGCCCACCAAGTCTCCTATACCAAGTCCAATTCAAGGACTCCCAACATCTATATAAGGGGTCTCACCCCACAAATCAGAACTACGTTTTTTGACTTGATCCTTGGCAATCAGCAAGGTACGTAGGCATCTTGTTAAGGCAGATTGAGTCACGAAACACAAGAGCAGTCAAATCGAGCCTTGGAGCTCACGTTCCTTAGTATTAAACACAGCAATTATATATAGTAGTTTTAATCCATAACATTTGGCGCCGTCTGTGGGAAACGGAACAATAACCATGGCGAGAACACGGAGAACAACCAGCACTCTGGAGGAAGGAACACCTTCAGGGACAACTCAGGTGATTTCGTCAACCGTGGAGGTTCCGCCCCATTCGACTTATGCATCTACTCAGGGGGATGCCCAGATAGGGAGAACTCAACCTCAGCCACCAGGGACAACTCCCTCGATTATTCAAGGTACGAATCCTCAAGTTCAACAAGTACATATACCTGTGAATTCTCGACCCGTCGGGTATGAATATTCAACTATTGTTACTACTAACCCCCCTTATGGGCTGCCCCTACACCCTGAGGTTGGAGGGAGCGGATATGCTGGGCGAAGCGAAGCACGAGGGCGGTCACCCCCCTATATACGAGGTTTGGATCCTATTCCTGAGGATCGAGAATTTTCTGGTCCATACACTGAGAGAGACTCCGAATCTTCGGATGATGAAGTGGCCCCGAGAAGGAGGCGCCCTGGAAAAGAGCCAATGGCCGATGGAAGGCAACGCCCCCAAAGCACCCCAGGGGCGAATCCCCAAGAAGTGCAGGAAAAGATCAGGGCTCATGAGGCTGAGATCCAAAGGCTGAGGCGTGATTTGGAGGCTCACCAAGCCACCAGACCCCACATACCTCCTAGGGGGAGAAATCCTCCTCCTATCATAGACCTGGATGGTCCGGTAAGAAGAAGGGCTGCTGTCCCAAGAACTGATCCAAGCAATCTCCTTCCCCTTGGAGATCCTGATGATCCAACTCCACCCTTCACAGAGGAGATAATGAATGCTCATATCTCAAGGAAATTCAAGATGCCCACTATCAAAGCCTATGATGGCACGGGAGATCCCGCTAATCATGTTAGGACATTCTCTAATGCACTGCTGCTGCAACCCGTGAATGATGCTATAAAGTGTCGGGCCTTCCCTCAAACCCTGTCGGGTATGGCTCAAAGATGGTACAGTCGCCTGCCCCCAAATTCTATTGGATCGTTCAGAGAATTAAGTCAGGCTTTTATTAAGCAATTCATTAGTGGAAGAGTCCATGAGAAAAGTTCAGCATCTCTTATGAGTCTTGTGCAGGGAGCTAAGGAATCCTTAAGAGATTACCTGAATCGTTTTACAAAGGAGGCTTTAAAAGTCCCAGACCTTGATGATAAGGTAGCCATGATAGCACTGCAACAAGGAACTAGGGATGAGTTTTTCAAGATGTCTTTGGCCAAACGACCCCCTGAGAGCATGTTGCAGCTCCAAGAGAGGGCAGGGAAGTATATCAAGGTTGAAGAAAGTATGAGGAAGACCGTAGTAAGTAATGAGCCCACTGGAGGCAAGAAACGAAAAACTGATTTGGAGTATATCGCTAAGGACAAATATCCTAGAACCGAACAAAACCCTGATTCAATCCCCAAGAAGGGAGGACCTGGGCAAAAGTTCACTGAATACGCTAAGCTGAATGCTCCCAGAAGTCAGATTTTGATGGAGATTGAGAAAGACAGAGATATTCGCTGGCCTAAGCCCTTGAAGGCTGATCCCGCCAAGCTAGATAAGGGCAAGTATTGCAGGTTTCACAAAGATGTTGGCCATGACACCGATGAGTGTAGGCAGTTGAAAGATGAAATTGAGTTTTTGATTCGAAAAGGAAGATTGAACAAGTATACTGGAGATGGAGGAGACAGAAATAATAATGGAAGGAAGAACTTTGAAGATCGTAGGAGGGACCAAGATGATCAGGGGCGGAATCCCCAACCTAGAGGACCAGTTATAAACACTATTTATGGAGGACCGAGACCTCGAGGGCCTGTGATAAACACGATCTTTGGAGGTCCAACTGCTGCTGGATTGTCCAAAGATTCCAGAAAGGCATATACTAGAGAGGTTATGCATATTGTTGGAGAAGCCCCGAAGAGGGCCAAGACAGAAGTAACATTGGATTTTGATGATTCCGACCTAGAGGGTGTGAAGTTTCCCCATGACGACCCGCTGGTCATAACACCAATAATAGGAAATAGCCCGGTTAAGAGGGTCCTTGTGGATAATGGTGCTTCTGTGGATATCTTGCTCCACGACACCTTTCTAAGGATGGGGTATAACGACTCCCAGTTAACACCAACCGACATGCCGATATATGGATTTGCTGGAGTAGAATGTCCTGTGGAAGGGATAATCAAGTTGCCAACCACCATAGGTACGGAGCCAAGGCAAGCAACGCAGATGCTGGATTTCGTAGTGGTAAAGGCTAGTTCAACTTATAATGCTATCATGGGGAGAACAGGGATACATGCCTTCAAGGCAGTCCCCTCTTCCTACCATTCAGTCATGAAGTTTCCCACCCGAAACGGGATTGGAGAAGAGAGAGGAGATCAAAAAATGGCTAGAAGCTGTTATGTGGCCTCTTTGAGGGCAGATGGAGTCGGGGGGCAGGTTCTTCCTATTGAAGATATGGATGTTCGAGAAAATGATGAGAATAGAGGAAGGCCAGCAGAAGAATTGGTTTCGGTTCCTTTAGATCCCAAGAATCCTGAGAGGATGACTTTCATTGGAGCCACATTAGAGGAGCCCCTTAGAGGAAAGTTAGTGAAATTTTTGCAAGAAAATAGTGATGTGTTTGCATGGTCAGCAGCTGATATGCCAGGCATAGACCCGGAGTTAATTACTCACAAGCTAAACGTGGATCCAAGTCAGAAGACAGTGAAACAAAAGAAAAGAAATTTTGCCCCGGAAAGACAAGAGGCTATAAAGCAGGAAGTGGAAAAGCTCTTAGAGGCTGGGTTCATTGAGGAGATTCAATTTCCGGAGTGGTTAGCAAACCCTGTAATGGTGAAGAAGGCTAATGGAAAGTGGAGGATGTGTATAGACTTCACCGATCTGAATGATGCATGCCCCAAAGACTGTTTTCCGCTGCCTAGAATTGATACTTTGATTGATGCCACCGCTGGACATGAGATGCTGAGTTTCATGGATGGGTTTAGCGGATACAACCAGATCAAAATGCATAAGGATGACATTCCAAAGGTATCATTTATCACTGACTTTGGTGTTTATTGTTATCTTGTTATGGCGTTTGGTCTCAAGAATGCAGGAGCCACCTATCAAAGGTTGGTGAATAAAATTTTTAAAGATCTTATTGGGAAGACTATGGAAGTCTATGTTGATGACATGCTAGTCAAGAGTCTAGTAAAGACTGATCATATAACCCATTTGAGGGAAGCTTTTGAGGTCCTGAGGTACCACAAGATGATGTTGAATCCCACGAAGTGTACTTTCGGAGTAGGATCTGGAAAATTCTTGGGATTGATGGTCTCAAAGAGGGGAATTGAGGCTAACCCCGATAAAATAAAGGCAATCCTGGACATGGAACCCCCAAAAACTGTCAAGGATGTTCAGAAACTCACAGGAAGGGTTGCTGCGCTAGGACGATTCATCTCCAAGTCAGGAGACAAGTGCTTGTCATTCTTCAAGTCATTAAAGAACATTAAAGACTTTGTATGGAGTGAGGAAAATCAGAAGGCATTTGAAGAGTTAAAGAAGTATATGGGCCAAGCCCCGTTGTTGGCCAAGCCAGTTCTGAATGAAGTTTTATTCTTGTACTTGGCTGTTTCAGAGAGCGCCTTGAGCGCGGTGTTGGTTAAAGAGGAACTGAAAGTCCAGAAACCCGTATACTATGTCAGCAAAATTTTGCATGGTGCTGAGTTAAATTATTCAGCCATTGAGAAATTTGCTTTAGCCTTGGTAATGGCTTCAAGAAAGCTGCGTCCTTATTTTCAAGCTCACCAAATTGAAGTGCTAACAAATCAGCCACTGAGAAATATCATTCACAGTCCCAAGGCAAGTGGGAGACTGATTAAGTGGGCAATAGAGTTGGGAGAGTTCGATCTCAAGTATAAGCCACGTACGGCCATTAAAGCCCAGGCACTAGCTGACTTCGTGGTGGAATGTACCATACCCAACCAAGAAGTCAGGGGGCAGGAAAATATCATACCTCAAGACAAGGGAGTCGACAATGGGGACAAAGAGAAGGATGATAAAGAATATTGGGTTCTCTATTTTGATGGGGCATCAAAAACAAACTCCAGTGGAGCAGGATTGGTTTTGCAAAGCCCTGATGGATTCTTAATTGAGTATGCTATGAAGCTAGACTTCCCAACCACAAAGAATGAGGCAGAGTATGAAGCCCTGATTGCTGGCCTTGGTCTAGCTGGGACACTTAGAGTCAAAAACTTAAAGGTCCGTGGAGACTCGAAGCTGATCATATCCCAGGTAAAGGGAGAATTTGAGGCAAGGGATGATACGATGGCTAAGTATGTCCGCCTAGTAAGGGCTGTGATGACCCAATTTAATGAATGCCATGTTGAACACATTCCAAGGGAAGAAAATGTTAAAGCAGATGCGCTATCAAAGTTCGCTTCATCTGAGATTGAAGAAAGTTCAGGAAGTGTGTACTTCCGTGTTTTGAAGACACGGAGCATAGATGTTAAGCTAGTGGCTCCCATAGGCTTGGGGACATCATGGATTGATCCCATCAAGGCTCACATTCGGACCGGTTGGTTGCCAAGTGATGCAACTGAAGCACGGAAGTTAACTGTTCGAGCACTAAGGTACTCTTTGATAGATGGGATTCTATATAAAAGATCTTTCGTGGTTCCGTACTTGAGGTGTCTCAGGCCCGATGAGGCACGCTTAGCTCTTGAGGAAGTGCATGGAGGTATTTGTGGGCAACACTTGGGGGGCAGGGCCTTGGCTCATAAGATAACCCGTTTAGGCTTCTATTGGCCAGAAATGATGGCTGATGCCAAAGAATATGTAAAGAAGTGTGATCGCTGTCAGAAGCATGCACCAGTTGTTAGACAACCCCCCGAGATGCTGACCTCTATCAACTCGCCTATTCCCTTTGCAATGTGGGGAATGGATATTCTAGGGCCTTTTCCTATGGCCACAGCACAAAGGAAGTTTCTGATTGTAGCCATTGATTATTTCACTAAGTGGATTGAAGCCAAGCCCTTGGCCAAAATCACAACTAAACAGGTTGCACAATTCCTGTGGGAAAACATTATGTGCCGATATGGAATTCCCCGTATCCTCGTCACTGACAATGGAACACAATTCAACAACGAGGAATTCAAGAAGTATTGCGAAGAAAATAAAATTGAGTTACGGTTCACCTCTGTGGCTCACCCGCAAGCCAATGGGCAAGCGGAGGTAGCAAATCGGATAATCCTGGATGGACTAAAGAAGAGAATCGAAAAGTCAAGAAATAATTGGGTGGATGAGATACTTCCCATATTATGGGCCTATAGGACTACCTGTAGAGTCACGACAAATGCAACTCCTTTCATGTTGGCATATGGGGCGGAAGCAGTAGTTCCCGTGGAGATATCACATTCTTCTCCAAGGATTCAGGCTTTTGATGAAAAAGAAAATGAGGAAGGGCAGAAGTTAGCCCTGGATTTAATTGATGAAGTGCGAGATAAAGCACATGCAAAGATAGTAGAATATCAGAAAAAAGCTTCATTCTACTACAACCTAAGGGTTAAAGAAAGGTTTTTTAAACAAGGCGATCTAGTCTTGAGGAAGATAGAAGCATCTGGTGTAGGACAGAAAGGAAAGCTTGCCCCAAATTGGGAAGGGCCGTATAGAGTCAAGAGCGTTCAGGGTAGAGGAACCTACAAGCTGGAGACTATGGATGGTTTTGAAGTCCCGAGAACCTGGCACGCACAAAACCTGAAGGTTTACTACGTGTAAGATGGTCGAAGTACGATTCTCACTTGTCATTATGACAAGTAGGTTTAAAAGCACCTTGAAGCTTTGCTTGCTTAGGATTTATATGTTTTAGTTTTATTACGAAATTTATTAAGACTTGTGTAAGGGACGAATCCCAGACAATTTTATGAAATTCATAAGTTCTTCAAAGTATGTTTGTGGCCTAACAAATAAAAATCAAATGCATGGATGCAAGCATAAAAGGTGATAAATGAAATAGATCTGATAGATGTTACAAAAGTTTGATAAATAAAGTCTCGAAAATAAAAAAGCCACACAGGGCTGAAAAAGCTCTAAGGAGCTGAAGTACCCTCGGCATCCATATCATCGTCCTCTCCACTCTCGCTGGATGTCTCTGTCGTCTCGGAGGAGGAGGAAGAGCTGTCATCCTCAGCAGGTCTGGAAGAAGACTCGGGAGGAGGAAGGAGTGGATCCTGAGGAACATGGTCTGAGACAACTACTCGGGTACGAAACCTCTGTAGCAAAGCCTCGTCATCAGGGCAGATATAGTCCGCCGGGTTAATATCAGGACAAGCCCCGTTCACGGTCCCAAGGGCCGTGTCCCAACCAGTCCTAAAAAACTCGGGAAAGACTGAATCATCCCTAGTCCTCATAGATTGGGCAAACTCCTCCGAGTCCAGATAGTTGTCTATAGCCTTATCCTTATCCGCCCGAAGTACCACCAGCTCGGCGTTAGACTCTCCGAGTTCTTCCTCCTTGCGCTTGAGCTTCTTCTCCAGGGTAGCATACTTCTTCTGCTGCCTCCTGAGGGCATTATCGGCCTTATCAGAAGCCCGCTTCCACGATTCGGCTTGCCTCACAGCGCCTTAAAAGTAGGCGTTAGACTGAAACAAAACAATTAACAAAGTATAAGGCAAGAAAGTGCTACAAGAACGAGAAATAAGTTTAAAAAAGAGAAGGCATACCGAAGCTAGAGATTGGGCTCCCATGAGCTTAATCCTCTCAAGGTCAGGGGTGGCTACCACATCAGTAAAGTCCTTTGGAGTCACGCTATGGTAGGACCAATCCCAAGCATGCTTCGTGGAACCAACCACGGTATCCCCTCGGCGGAATCCCCAGAGAGGCTGAAAGGCGCCTGTAGCAGCAGCAGCAGGGGCAGCAGCAGTGATAGGAGCATTATGGCCCTCAGCTCCTTCAGTTGAAGCCTCCCCCATAGGCTCCTTGTGCTTTCTCAAGAAGATAGGCTCTGTCGCCTTTCCTCGGGTGTCTAGGCCTGCTAACCGAGCTTTCTTCATCCTAGCTGTTTCCTCGACCAAGGGGACATTGTCCTCGTTAATCTCCTTAGCAGCTGAAACAAAGCAAAAGACAAAATAAGTGATGTTAATAATGCGTGAAATAAAGAAAAATTGAGAAGGGAAGAGAAATACCCTGTTGAGAAACAGAGGATAGTCCCACATGAATCAGGGAAAACTCTTCTAAAAGAGTCCAGCTGGTGGTGGTGCCATCATCCTGAGTGAGCCCATTGTAAATGATAGTTTCTTCAGGAGTTAAGTGAATGGATTTGAGGCTACCATCACTGACCTTCCCGAAGGAAGATCGAAAGAGCGTGCCCCAGTCGCCATTCTCCCAACGTAACCCAACGAAACTATTCCTCCAATTTGGATAATTATCAGGAATAGAGGCACTATTAAAGATATGTTTGCTTTTGGGCCTTTGTTTGACATAAACCCAGCCACAAATATTGGAAGAACTATTGTAACATTAAAAGACTTTCCTAAAAACGGCTACAGAAAGAGGAAAGCCCTCCCTAAGACAACAAACCATAAAACATAGAATATTCCTCCAGGCGTTTGGAGGAAGCTGACACGGGTTGATTTGTAAGTCAGCCAAAAGATGAGGGATAAAAGGATGGAAAGGGAACCTAAGCCCAGCATTAAGGGCGTCGGTGTAGATGAAGAGAGTATCGGGCCTCCAGTGGCAAGTACGGTCACCACCAGAGACTGGAACTAGTCTAAAGGGGGGAGGGACGTTATAACGAGCATTTAGTTTATTGAAATCTATGTTATGCCAAGTATTACAGTGATTAAAGGAGTCGAGATGTGCAGTGGAAGGATATTCATCCCCCCTAGTATTAATCATATCAATTAAAGACATATATGAAGAGCGGATCTCGATATCCTTACCTCGTTTTGAAGCCGAGGCTATCTTGGCCGCCCTCTCGGAACTCTTGTCAGCCATCTAGTAAAGACTGGAAAAGACTTGGGAGGAGGAAGGAGTGGATTTGAGAGAGGAGAAGATTAGGAAGTTTTGAGATGAAGAGAAATGAAATGAGAGGTGTGAAGAAGCACACTCTCATCCCACCTATATATAGGCGAAATAAGTGGATAATGGGCCTTTAAAAAGCCCATTTTGGCCCAAAGTAAGGAATATTCTGGAATGTTCTACAAGGAATTGAAAGAATTAAGGGAAACTTTCTAGAAAAATCCAGAAACATTTGGAAATTCCATAAAAACCTCGAAAATTCCAGAAGGTTCTAAAATTTTTTTTAGACCAGCCCCAGAATTATTGGGCCTGTGGGTACAAGAAGCCCAGATTCAGAAAAAGGCCCAGAGCTAAGGCCCAGGTATAAAAGCCCTGTTTGAGGCCCTAATATCTTTTTGAATGGGCCCAAAGATTAGCCCAATAAAACCAGCCCAGAAAAGGGCCCAAATAGTTGAAAATCAAAGGCCCAAAAAGGAAAAACCCACTGAATGGTTGGCCCAAAAGAATCTAGGCCCAAATCAAAAAAAGAGAGAGTCCAGCCCAAACATATGGCCCAACTTCAAGATAAAAGGATATGAAAATGATCATTTCTTACTCATTCGACTAGAAATCAAATGAAAACCCTGGTCGAATCAATCCTGCTCAAAAAAGCTTCGATCAAGGCACAATATGGAGGTTAATTCGGTCAAGAAAAGAATCCTGACCAAAAATTCCTGATCGAAAAAGGAAGAAAAGAATATTTTGTTTCATTCGACCAGAATGCCTGAATGATTTCTGACCTTTTTTCCTGACCCTGTCGACCAGGAAGCAAGGTAAAAACCTGGTCGAATAGAACCTGCCCGAATTTTTGTCGATCTGGGCTTAAAAGAAAGGCCTAAATCGGTCAAAAAATGTATTCTGACCGAAAATCCTAGTCGAAGATTTCTGTTCAAAAGAAAAAAAAAAAAAAAGGGGGGAAAAAATCCTGGCCGAAATTCGACCAGGACTTCTGCTCGAAACACTCCTGCTCGGAAAAGCTGGCGACCAGGGCAATATGGGGGTTTAATTCGACCAGGATCCTGGTCGAATGGATTCCTGGTCGAAAATTATATAAAAAAAAAAAGAAAGAAAAGGAAGAAAAATCCTGGAAAATCACAAAAAAAATAAGGAAATTCCTAAATAATTTCTGAAAATATTAATATTTTCAGAAATAAGGAATAAATCCAGAAAATTAGGATAAATCCCAGAAATTAAGGGAAAAATCCATAAAAAAATAAGGAAATTCCTTAAATAATTTCTGAAAATATTAATATTTCAGAAATAGGAATAAATCCAGAAAAAATTAGGATAAATCCAGAAATTAAGGGAAAAATCCAGAAAAAAATTAGGATAAATCCCAAAAATTAAGGGATAAATCCAGAAATTAAGGGAAAAATCCAGAAAAATTAGGATAAATCCCAGAAATTACGGGAAATAATCCAGAAAATTAGGGAAAAATCCAGAAGATTAGGATAAATCCCAGGAAATTAGGAAAAAATCCCAGAAAATTAGGGAAAATTCCAGAAATTAGGGAAAAATTCCTGGAAATTAAGATAATTTCTGAATAAAAGGAAGATTCGTTGTAAATGTGTAGGTCGCTCCACACTTTACCGCAAAAACGAACCCTGTAAGGGAAACGAATAGATTTAACTTCTGCGAAACCTAATGCAATGTTTCCCAAAAGTTTGGGGGGGCAAATGATAGGGATAAATAAGTCCTGATTTTATAATTAATGGGCTGCTAGGCCCAATATAAAGATGTATGATATTCAGACCAGAAAGGTTAAGCCTGATGGATCAGATCAGGTCTGGTCGAATAAAAATGGCCCAAAAGCCCTGATTATTAATTAATTTCGTAATTAATTAATAAGGGAAAAATCAGCTGTTGATAAGAGTCCTGATAAGGATATAAATCCTTATAGATAAGCCTCAAGGGGACCTAAAAGGATAAGGAATCAGTTTCCTACTATCTAGGACTCCAAAGTCCATTCTAATTATGAGACTTGCCCACCAAGTCTCCTATACCAAGTCCAATTCAAGGACCACCAACATCTATATAAGGGGTCTCACCCCCACCAATCAGAACTACGTTTTTTGACTTGATCCTTGGCAATCAGCAAGGTACGTAGGCATCTTGTTAAGGCAGATTGAGTCACGAAACACAAGAGCAGTCAAATCGAGCCTTGGAGCTCACGTTCCTTAGTATTAAATACAGCAATTATATATAGTAGTTTTAATCCATAACAACATTGCTGCAACTATCCTGTGTCATTTGATATATTAAATCAAGCGTAACTTATGTTTATCTTTGAATTATATAAAAATGCCATGAACCCTCGAGTATGTATTGCAAAGTGGTCTTATCATGATAGTATATTAAAGTAATTCGAATGCCAGGATAAAAGAATGGGTAGTTATAACTCTTGGTTGATTCCCTTGATTAACATGCTGATGATTCCTAAGTATTGATATCTCATCCTGATACTTGAACCCCTATAGAACATTACCTTGAACCCTAAAAGCCAGATACTTATCAAAGTGATTCCTCATTGATTGATACCCCTCTTTCTTATCCTGAAGCTTGACAATTCTGATATATCCTGAGTTAAAGATCATTTCTGCATACCTTAACACCCTTAGTATTCATGAAGCTTATCTTCTTGATGATCCAGCACTTGAACCTTGATGAGAAACCATTGCTTAAAGCCCAATTTGGCATTACCCTTTATAATATCCAATAGCCTCACTAAATCCCCTTGTCCAATCTTTGATATATGAAAACCATTCAGTTACTTTAATAGAGTATAGTTTTGTGAATCATGGCCCTGAGATTTAGTACCATATTTCCCGTGTTTCGAGTTGATCTATAATCCCTTGATAAAAAAAATGTTTACTGTAAAAGAGATTTTGTTATAAATCGACATCAGTTTTTGAAATAAATAAAATGTGGGTTTTTAGTCCCAAAGAGGGATAAATGTTTTCTTTGAATAGTGGATCTGGACTGAGATGCGAGTCCTTTCCACACTTATATTAGGCTTAAAAGTTGCCTAGGGATTCCCATTAATGTTTTAGAACTGTCACACCCCCAACTTAAATAGCGAAATAAATGTAGTTATTACACCATTTTAATGAAGGATACACAACCAATCCAAGATCTTACAGTTTAGGGTTTGGTACAGCCCATCACTACCAGCTATTACATCTGATATCTTCTTGATGAGCTCGAACATAAGCATCAGCATCACAGGTCTTACGGGCAGTCTGCTTGAATCTAACCATAGCTGCTAGCTGTAATATCAGGGTAAAGCAAGTGAGCCAAAAGCTCAATAAGTGCTAACAGTACAACGCAAAACATAAATCGAGATATACCTTTAGGAATGACAATGGAAAGACATAATCAATGATAACGAGAGATAAAACTTATGTGAGTTGGCATCATTTTGCTTGCATCAAAACAAATTTTAAAATCATTCTTAATCAAAATCATTTTATGACGCTACGGATTACAGCCGGTGATCAGCCGCGAAGTAATCCCGAACCTCGCTGGGTTCTAAAACATTATTGGGAATCTCTAGGCAACTTTTAAGCCTAATATAAGTGTGGAAAGGACTCGCGTCTCAGTCCAGATCCACCATTCAAGAAAACATTTATCCCCCTTTGGGACTGAAAATCCACATTTTAATCATTTTAAAAACTGATGCCGATTTATGACAAAATCTCTTTCGACTGTAATCATTTTTATCAAGGGATTATAGATCAACTTGAAACACTGGAAATATGACACTAAATCTCAGGGCCATGATCCACTAGACTTTACTATATTAGGGTAATTGAGAGGTTTCCATAAACAAGAACTTGACAAGGAAATTGAGCAAGGCTATTGGATAATATGAAAGAGTAATGCCAACTAGGCTTAAAGCAATGGTTGTAGATAAGGTATAGGTATTAAAACATCAAGAAGATAAGCATCACTGGTTCCAATAGGATAGAGGTGTTAAAATATAAAGAAAGTGATCATCAGCTCAAGATATAACAGGGTATCAAGCTTTAGGGTAAGGATAGGGTTATCAAACAATCATGAATGAATTTAAGAAATGATTGGCTTTTAGGTATCAAGATAAAGTTTCAATCGAGGTTATTTCAAGAGTTGAATCAAAGCATCAGGGTGCAATATCAAGATTTCTCAGGGATCAATAGCATGATAATCAAAAGGATCAATAAAGTATTATAACAAATCTCTATTTTATCATGGCATTAAACTATCATGAAAGACTTTTGAACTACTTGCAATACGTACTCGAGGGTTCATGGCATCTCTATGTAACTCAAAGATAAACAAAAGATACGCTTGATTTAAATATATCAAATGACTCAGGATAATTGCATCGATATATATATGAACTGTTTACAGTAAATACGAAGGTCAAGTTGAATCACTTGCCTTGAGATAGACTGGTCTGGTCTGACTGGTAGGAGCAACAACTGGAGCTTCACTCGACTTTTATGGCAAGTTTTCCCTCGTCTCGAGATCCTACATAAATAATAATAATCCTCATTATAATATATTCTTACCATCTTAAACCTATTTACAACCGAAATTAAACATGGATGGCACTTAGGCCTATACGCACTTAATTCAATATCCACCATTATATTTTCAAATGTACACACGTAGCCACATAATCACATATCGTATATTAATACCAAATAACATCATATACACCATAATGCCACACTAGGCTTGGATGATCTCGACTCACCACTTAAGTCACTTGGTCGCTAACTAAACAAAGTCTTCAAATTTGGGCTTCCTAACTCAATGTGCCTTTCCTAAATTATCCAAAACCTATTGACCCACACTTGTGCCTTTTGCTCTACTGACCTTATACTATCTTACAAATATGGTGGTCGACCTAATACTCACTTCTAAGTGTTCTAAAGCTATGTGATAAGTGAAAGTGCTCACTGGTGCAAATTTCAGAATGGTAACTAAGGTTTCTTGAGTGCATTAGACACTCTTAAACTACAAGTTTTCTTCAAAATTTTTACACAAGACTCTCCTGACCTAAGGGCATCTCACAAGCTTGATGGTGCTCAAAGGCCTGGCTTGGGCCTTCTTGGGCCTAAGCTAAAGTCCAAGGTTCCCCTATTTTTCTGGCAGAAAATGCCCCTGACTTGAATTATCTTGTGACACATGGTTCTAGCTCATATCCTATGAACTATGGTTGGAAAAACTTCTCTGACATACCCTCTAACTAAGGCCCAATTGGTCCTAATGAGGGCCTACCCATGACATGGCCAAATCTCCCTATTTCTAAGTATGCAACAAAACTGTCCCCTGCTGGACAGATTGTGTTATTCTACTTGGCACCTAACCAATGACATGCAAACCTCCAACCAACTCCTAAAACCTATTATATAC
>NC_133653.1:232973470-233051327 GCF_009905375.1 Apium graveolens
TAAACTTGTAGCACTTGTCAGTTCTATCTACTATCTTTTAATCAGTATATTTAGGGTGTTTTGTTATCATCAAGTTTCTCTTAATTTATGGCTACAATTCCAGTAGACATAAATTGGGGGAGATTGTTAGAAATATGTTATGACCTTGATGATAAGTTAAACAAAACACCTTAGTAGATTTGACTTAGTGAAAATTGTAGCTCTCGACGGATGAAAGATGACAATTTGACATCCATCGAGAGTGTAGCTTATGTAACAAATAAGTAATGTAGCACATTTCTGTAAACAACATATTTTAGTCTAGTAGATTGTGTAGGGTTCTCTAAGTCATGTTGACTACTAGATTGATATGCAGAATAGGTTGACTAATTGTAAATATTAGATGTCTTGTAATTCTGTATAAGTGAAATAGAGTCAAGTGACATATAGACTCCCGACGGATGTTCAACTTACTCCCGACGGATGATCATATTCAAAATAGCTGTTGATAGTGACAACACAGTCACATGTTTCGGGTGTTTGCAAAAAGAATGTGGCAGCCTGTTAAGCAGGATTTTGAGAACAAAGAAGCATTACCATTTCCATGTTAATATGAAGATATTCAAAGATGCTGGAATAGAGTAATGAAGCAGCATGGAGTTAGACTAGATATAGTTTTGTTTTATTATCTTGTCTTACTATCATGTAACTTGGTGATATATAAACCAAGTGTAGCAAGTAGAATTTTTAACTAAGCAAGCTTATTTTTTAGAGAAACATATCAAGCTATATTATGTAAGAATTTCTCTGTAGTTTTGTTTGTTCAACTTGTAAAGTAGTTGTGAGCTATTCAGAGCTTCACAGAGTTCTCAATCTAATATATATATATATGGTGGATACTTTCAAATCCACCAGAAAGTTTTAAAGCCTATGTTTTATTACTTAGTGTTTTGATTTCTATTACTCTTTCATTCTGCACTATTGCAAATCAAACACTGTTATATATATTAATTAGAACAATTTTAAAATCTCAAAAAGTAGCCAGAATTACATTCAACCCCCCTTCTGTAATTCTTATTGTATTGTTAGGGAATAACAAGACATGGAACAAATGGTTGCTCTATTGGTTAAAGGCTTCAAAAAGATGGTCTACAAGAACTTCAAGAAAGGGAGAAGATTTTACAAAAAAGGTTCCAGTTCCTCAAAATATGATAAGAGGAACAACAGAAGAAGTACTGATTGGAAGGAATCAAAATCTGGAAAACTTGACAAGTCAAAGGAAAGATGCTACAACTGTGATGGAATTGGACACTTTGCGGCTGACTGCAGAAAACCCAAAGCTGAGAAGAAACAAGCCTTGATCTCAAAGAAGAACAATTGGGATGATTCATTAGATTCAGATGATAGTATCAATTATGCTCTCATGGCAAATGCTAATACTGAGGCTGACAATGCTGAATTAAAGGTACCTCAGACTACTCTTGCTTTTAATATTGATGATATCTGTGAATTAAGACTATTTCTTAAATCTCTGCATGTTAGTTATAGGGATCAAACCTTAGAGAATAATAGAATCAAGAGTGAAAACTCTGAGTTAAAGAAAATGAATGATCATCTAGAAATTGAGTTTTTTCCATGCTAGAAATCCAAAAAGAAAGAGATAATGTTGTTTATATTAAAGAAAAAACTGTTAAAAACATGTTTATCTAGAAAAGGAGTTAGCTAAAGAAAGAGGGGTTATTAAACTTTGGACTAACTTAGGAAAAATAACTCAGGAAATTTTAGAGAATGGCTGTTGAGGATCAGGATTAAGATATGCTAATAGATCTAATTCTGATAAGAAAATTGAAAAATCAACTGAGAAAAATAAACCAGTGAATATTGATACTAAGTTCAAACTGAACAAGGTTCAGTTGAAGACCATTAAGTTTAATCCAAGTGCTGATGCTGTTAAATCAGTTAATCAGGTAGGTTCAACCTCAACACCTAGATCAAACTTAATTACTGATAAGAGTGAACAGGTTCACACAAAATCAGTAAATAATGGTTTAATGACTCAGAAATAGCTCAAATAAAAGCTGAAAGATTTATACGTAAAAGACAATGAGAAAAGGCCTAGGAAAAATAGAATTGGCAAGGTAGGTGTTAATAAGAATGGTAATTATGTAACTCCTCCCAATGCACATAGAAAGGCATGTTTGAACTGTGATAGTACTAATCATCTTGATAATTCTTGTAGGAAGAATAAAGAGATAAATATTGTTTCTCCCAAATTAGAGTTTAGGAATAGAACAGTTAGATATAAACCACAGAGTCCTTGTTTTCATTGTGGTAGTGTTTGGCACTCTATTTATACATGTAAAGAGTATCACAATTTATATTATGATTATTATGAACTGAAACCCTCTTTAAATAAATCAAAATCTGTTAACAAACTTAAAAAGGCCAAAGGATTCAAGCAAGTCTTGGTCCTTAAAAACTCTAACTGCTTTCAAATACTGATCGCAGGGTAACATGAGAAATACTCTAGTCTTGGATAGTGGATGCTCAGGACATATGACTGGTTATAAATCCCTGTTATCAGAATTTGAGGAGAAAGCTTGCCCAAGTGTTTCTTAGGGAGATGGCAACTTAGGAAAAATCTTGGGATATGAAAAAATCAAGCATAATCTGGTCAGTGTGAGTCAAATCTGTGACAGAGGTTACCATGTGAACTTCTATGAGGAGCATTGTGAAATTCTCAGTAAGACCGAAGGCAAGATTGCAATGACTAGTTTAAGACATGGTAGTTTATATGAAGCCAGGGTCTCCATAAGCACTGATGAATCAGAAGTTTGTCTACTTAGTAGAGCATCTGTGGAAGACAGCTGGAACTGGCATAAAAGACTTTCTCACCTCAATTGCAACAATATCAATGAACTTGTGAGAAAAGATCTTGTGAGAGGATTTCCCAATGCAGTGTTTACTCCTGATGGCTTATGTGACACATGCCAGAAAGCCAAGCAAAGAAAAACATCTTTCAAGAGTAAAACTGAATCCTCCATTCTTGAACCATATCATCTACTTCATATTGATATCTTTGGTCCAGTAAATGTTATGTCAATTGCCAAGAAGAGGTATGCACTCGTAATTGTTGATGAATATACAAGATACACATGGGTGTATTTTCTGCAAACCAAGGATGAATCTCCATCCATTCTTCTTGATCATGTATTAGAGCTTGAAAAAGGATCATATATACAAAGTGAATATCATCAAAGTGATAATGGAACTGAATTCAAGAATAGCTTTATGTAAGAGTTCTGCAAACTCAAGGGGATAAAACAAAAGTTTTTTGCTCCTGGAACTCTACACCAAAATGGAGTTGTTGAAAAAAAGAATAGAACTCTCATAGAAACTACAAGAGCCATGCTAGAGGAAGCAAGATTGCCTACCTACTTCTGGGTTGAGGTTGTGCAAACTGCTTGCTTTATATAAAATGCAACATTAATCAACAAGCATGGAAAAACACCATTTGAGATGGTGAAGGAAAAGAAGCCAAATTTGAAATACTTTCACATTTTTGGTTGCAAATGTTTTGTTCTCAAAACTCATCCGGACCAGCTTACCAAGTTTGATCTAAAAGCTAATGAAGGCATTTTTGTGGGATATCCATTGTCTACAAAAGCCTTCAGAGTCTATAACTTGAGAACAAGGACATTCATGGAATCTATACATGTATCTTTTGATGACAAAAATATTACAGGTCTAGAAAATGTAGATGACCATAACAAGTTGAGATTTAAAAATGAAGTACCATATGCTGAACTCTTAAAATCCTGATATCATTCCAAGCTCTGATGATCCACATAATAGTGGAAATTCTTTAAACACTGAAGCATATGTTGAGGGGGAGCAACATGATTCAAATCCAGAGACTTTTACAAGCGATTCAGCTCAAGGAACAGCAGTAGATAAATCATCAAATTCTCAGTCCTCAAATTCTGATGAGTCAAATACTGATAACTATGGGAACACTGATGTAACACCCCCAAATCCGGGGTTAAGAATCTGGGTCGTCACATATCCATCCAATCATTTGTAACATGTGTTAATCCCCATGATCCAACAAAACCACATCATAGACCCCAATCCTTCACACATACAAGTTATAATCTTAGAAACAATACATAACCAATAACATCTGTTATTACACATCAAATACACTTTCCAGGATCTCACGCTATTACTCATAACCTCGACATGAAGTTATGAATATTTCTAACTCGAACAGCATCCTATCTGCATACTCTGGTCCACCTGAGCAAAGCTGCAATGAGTGTGTGGGCAATATACGTATTCTTCACGCAATTGCCTTCTCTCCAACATATTGGCTATCTGTTGTGATATAATATATAAAAGCAAGAGTGAGCACTATGGCTCAGCAAGGTACATATATATTTATATGTATACATATATATATATAACAATAAATGTACTTCATATTTTTCAAAGATTTCTGAAAATATATATGCTTGTCAAACTTGTAATATTCTCAAAATCAACTATAACATTATATCCACTTTATACTTGTATCCATCTATTTTTCAAACTTCAAGATTTTTACTCGAACCAGAATTATAAACTGGATTTGATATTCACATCATGTATCTCATGATTTAAAACTCAGCCTTATCGGCCTTCTGTTGTAGATTGCACAACAATTTTCCAAAATGGAAGAAACGGACTATACTGGAATAAACCACGTACCGGTGATCAGCCGAGTACGAAATTTTCTCTACTAGTACAAGGAATACAAACCTAGCCGCCTTTGGGCTTATCAAGACATTACACGATGGTTGCCCATTTCTGTGCAAGTCCGAAAGTCAATGGTCACAGAGACCATATAACTGTACACTGCGCCACTCCGCGCCTGGTCACTACCCGATACCTCTCCGTGCCGGGCAGGCCACATTCCAGTCCCAAAACAATTATATCATTTACACAAAATTCTTTATCGAATGAATAGATCATTCTGAGTTGACCTTTAAATAAGATGATTTATTCATCACTTTTAATTCAATTGTTCCTTGGGAGTTGTCGGAGTTTTGAATTTAAAATCATTTTCAAACCCTTAACTGTAGTAAAGTTTTACATATATTGTTCACTTGTTTTTCATTGAGCGAGGAAGCAAAACCCTTATGCTTCTAGACTAAGTTCCCTAAGGTTTTGATAAGTTTCAGATGATTGGTCTCTTCCGAGAATTTTGAATAATTTAGAAAGTATTCTTGGGAACTATGTCTATTTTTAAATGATTTTTAGAGGTACGTAATATTAAATATTTACGTTCTCTTAATATTTTTAAGAATGATTCAATGAATTGATAAAACCTTAAGTACAAAATGTTTCTCAATAAGGTTCAAAGAATTGATAAAAATCTTAATTGAATACTTAAGACAGGATTTGACATCTTATAATTATCCTTCGAATGGTTACATGCATTTTAAATAGAGTGAATTGATTTAAAAACTTTTCAATATCTCTTTAAGTATTTTCCGGATATTTTAGTAACTCTTTAGGTATTACTTATAAATAAATAATCAAATAAGATATTCCTTGAGTGAATATTCGATTATCTCTTATAGTTATAAATCAAATCTCAATCGTTCGCTTAATATGTATGTTACGCGAAAGTACTTTGTTTATTGAAATAGAAATTTTTAACGTCCGGCTCGTTCCGCAATTAAATCGATTTAAAATATCTCCGACTCCCACTATCTTGTATTAAAATTTTTGCTTTAATTTCTCATACTCGTATAAAATGAAGTTTGTTTTCATAAGCAATCGCATAATTTGAATGTATTGATATCACAGACAAGCATATATTTTCAAACTGTAAATCATGGCATCAATATCACAACAGTATATATAGCATGGATAATTTGTGATAGGGTTTCGTAAACTTGCCTGGTGTCCAAGATCTACCTTGATGTATCCTTTTCGGTCCTGAAACCTCTACCAAGACATAATATAACCTCGGTTAGTCGGGTTAACCAATGATCGACTTATTATAAGTAGACTCACTCTACCCGATCTTCACTCTCTCGGGTTCATTTAACTTACGACATCTCACACCTCGTTACTGTCCATTTAAAATCTCGTTCGACACACCTATGTGTTCTTCTTACAATCCTTAACAACTCTCGTGTTTTGATCATCTCCAAATTATATTATTAACTTGGCCAAAACAGGCGGTCAAAGTAGTACTTCCATAGTTGACTTTTCATTGAATTACTATTACGCGACTTGCACGCTAGCATTTTTAATAAATCGAAAAATTAAGATTTAAATATGAAACCACCTCAAGGACTTCTTGAGTGTTTTTGATAATTATCACAAAAGTTTCAATTTGAAAATATGAATTTAAATAGGTGAAAACATTTCCAAAGTTCGGTCGACTATGGAGTTCTACTATTCGCGCTAGTTTTACTAAAACGCTCATAACACACAAACCGTTAAATCAATCGACACGCCATCTTTGCGTGCACGATCTAGATAACTTCTAATTTCTAATCAAAAACAAACTATGTCCTTTTTAGAAAACAAATTTCCCATATTTAATCAAAACAGGGCAGTAGCTAGGCAGTGGCTACGCGTCGTGTATGAAGCTTACCTATGATATGGAGCAGATACGGTAAACATTTCATGATATTTGAGTGGGTAGATCGTAAGTTATGAATTTTTATTTCTTGGGGGTTCTTGGAAATTCGGAAATGGAGAAGGATGGAGAGAATGGCTTTCTTTTGCTTGGCTCTTAAAAGTGTGTTAGGTTATAAGTATTCATATGTGGATATATGTATAAGAGCTGCACTTGGACAAGAAATAATAAAACTATGGCTTGTGATTGTGTGTTGAATGAGAGAAATATGGAGGTATGGTGCATGTACTCCTTGTCTCCCCCTTTACTATTCACAACATTATTCTAGTTTGATTGACTAACTACTAGTTACACTTCTAACTACTAGTTGGGTATAGGATTGTGCATGGACAACTTGCATGGCTTCCAATTTACCTCCTCATTTAATTATCGTTCATGCACTTGTCATTTTATTCCGATAGTTTTCCCGTAGAACGTTTCATTTCGCAAGGATTTCGTTTATTGTCTATAATCCTTTAATCACTTCCATTCCTTTCTCTTGAACTTAATAACATCTTGATGAGATGTTTATTTAACGTAGTATTCCCGGTTCTATACCATTCTTTACGGATTCTAAAACACGTAGTATGGGTGGGAATCTTCGAATTTCGACGGCTTTTGCATTCACTTATTTTGCTCGTTAAACCAGAATACGTTCTTGGATTCTCAAGATTCCACTATTCATTTATGGTGAACTCAAAATTTTTGTATAATCACATCCAATTATTATTCACTGAAGTTTTAAAATATTACAAAATTTAGGGTTCTTACAACTGATTTAGGGGGAGCATCAGGATATGATAGTGGTACTGGTCAAATAAATAATAGAGAGTTCATGGATCAAGGGTATGTTCTTCTTCAAGGAGTCAACTTCCATCTGCAAGAAAATGGTCTAAGTCACATACACCTGACTTAATTATTAGAAATCCTGATAGTGGTGTAAGAACCAGAAAAGCCACTCAAAATGAATGTCTCTACCATTCTTTTCTATCTGAAACTGAACCCAAGAAGGTGGAATAAGCTCTTCAAGATGTTGATTGGGTTACAACAATGCAAGATGAGCTTAATAAATTCGAAAGGAACAAAGTCCGGACTCTTGTGCCAAGACAAAAGAACAGATCAATTATGGGTATAAAGTGGGTGTTCAAAAACAAAACTAATAGTGAGGGCATTGTTACAAGAAACAAAGCAAGGCCAGTTGCAAAGGGCTATTCACAGCAAGAAGGCATTGATTATGATGAGACTTTTGCTCCAATTGCAAGGCTTGAGGCAATAAGAATTTTTCTAGCCTATGTCGCTCACAAGAAGTTTAAAGTGTTCTAAATGCATGTAAAGAGTGCTTTTTTAAATGGAGAACTCGAAGAGGAAGTTTATGTTGAACAGCCTCCAGGGTTCATTGATCCAAAGTATCAAGATCATGTCTACTTACTGGATAAAGCACTCTATGAAAGAGATGTGTCCTAAGTCCAATCATGTATGATATTTTAGGAATAACTTTTATGTAATCTGTTTTATGTAATCTGTTTTGATTTCATTAATCACATCCAATTATTATTCACTGAAGTTTTAAAATATTACAAAATTTAGGGTTCTTACAGCCTCCCCCCTTAGAAGGATTCCATCCCGGAATCAGTCCAAAAATAGATGGGGGTACTTTTCTTGCATGTGCTTTCTAGCTCCCATGTCGACTCTTTAATATATCAATCTTTTCAATAAACTCGTATGCACTCGACCACTTGGCCTTGGAGCATTTGCTTCTTGCGATCTATGATCTGTATCGGTTCTTCCTCATAAATTAAGTTTGGCTGAAGTTTATCTGCTCAAATTTGATCATACTTCTGAAGTCGTTGTTTTAATTCCTTATCACAGACACGTGGAATATGTTATAAACTTGTCAAGGGTTTGGGTTAGTGCTAACTCGTAAGCCAGGTTCTCTATTCTTCTTAAGATCTCAAACGATCTAACAATCCTTAGACTCAGCTTTCCTATTCTTCCAACTCCCATCACCCCCTGCCAGGGAACCACCTTCGACAATACTAGGTCTCCTACTTAGTATTCTCAGCATATTTCTTTTTGTCTATCTTGGGCTGCTACCGACAAGCCTAGCTTGATAAGATCTCTAGTTCCTTTGATCTGTTGAATCAACTTGGTCCAAGTATTCTTCGTTTGCCAACCTATTTAACACAAGGAAGAACAACTCCTTCTCCCGTACAATGCTTCATAAAGATATATTCTCATGTTTGCATGAAATTCGTTATCGTCCATAACTTTAGTAACTAAAGCTAGTCATTCCAACTTCCTCTAAAATCCATAGCACGGACTATTAGTGCGTCCTTTATTGTTTGAATGGTTCTTTCACCCTTTGGTTCCTCTACAGCACTGTTACTCGCGCTTAATGCTTCGTTTCTTAGTTTTTACCTATTCGGATATACACTCTCTGTCGATTGATCTATATACCAAAATCTGATCATATTTCAATGCACTTGTCTTTTATCATACACTTAGCGTCAGATTTAACACCTCTTCTTATAGACATGTAACACACCTCATGGTCTCGTCACCGTTTTGAAGGAAGCACCATCTTGCATGTACTGATCGATGCGCTTTAGAATATTGAACGTTCGATGACCTTTAAATTAGTTTCCACTGTTGGTTGACCTGCGTCAAACGATTCCAACATACTATGCTTAATATGACGCGTCTTTATCATTGTCGTATTTCGTGTCCTCTCTAGCATCTTGGACGTATTCACATGCATTGGGAGTTGCCATCAGTCGTTTTTAAGGGTTTGGATGACCTTCTCCGTCCTCCATTGTGCTTCTGCCTCACTTTCTTCAACTTTCCACTGCGTCCCATCGTCAAGGTATCGGTGTCTCTTTCTTATGCTTGCATAATAAGTGCACTACATAAAACTTCCTGTTGGCAATAGTTTTCCTCACTCTACATGTCGATCCGTGTTCCTTAAGCAGTGCACGCTCGTTCTTATCCACAAAATAACTAGAAATTAATCCAATTATGGAATCAACCTTGGGTTCTTATTTGGTACAAACACTATTGGGGTTCCTTGTCGCTAATCGTTTCTTTCGTCTTCATAACAAATTGTCAAGGGAAGATCTCGTGTTTATGATACGATAATAAGCAGGCTTATTTAACCTATAAATTATAACCCCAAATAGTACCATGGACCGACTGGGTCCTTGGTAATCCTTACTCCAAAGTTATCGAAATAAATCCTTGCACTTATTAAAATCTTTGCAGGTTTCATTTTGTCCACTAATTCTTCGATCTTCTACCTTAATCCTCTAGCGTGTTGAGTATTCTCTTGCTCAGCTACCAGCGTTCTTTTTCTTATTTAATCATGGTCAATATTCTCTTAAGTTTCAATATGACATTAATTCTTCCTGTTACAAGATAAGTTTCCACTCCTCATTATTCCTTCTTGCCATAACCTTCGCTTCTTTGTCAATCTTGATCGACTCTTGCTTTCCATTAATTCTATTAGTTACTTTTCTGTTATCATAATTTCAACTTCATCCCTTTCAACTCTTCTTACCAGTTGTCCTGAATTATTTTTTTTGCATCTCAAGTCCCTTTTTTTACTTACAGGGTCGGCCACCACACTGGCTCTCCCTCAGTTACGGAAAACTTCACAATCTTATACATTGATTAATCTTGATTATATATTTTACCTTGTGTCTTATGATACTATATATATATATATATATTCTAAAAAAATCACAGTCCTCCTCATAAGTTAAAATCTTTATTTCTTGTAACACGAGCTTTATCGCGCTTATTCTAGGTCATGCTTAGGATGTAATATCCGGGATATATCGTGTAATTATTTTGCTATTAAATAATTATTATGTGTGTTCAGTATCTATTCTGTGAGTTAATTGTTAAATGTTATCTGTACTTGGATATTCAAAAATAATATTAATTGAGTATTTTAATTTTTATATGTCCAAAATAAAACATAGATAATTGTCATATCTTCCTAATTATTTTTATGTTGATTTATGGATTTATAAGGATCATATGAAATTTATAAAATCTTTTTCCGAGTATTTAAAATCTATTTTATAAAAACGGGAACCAATCGACGTCATCCGTTGTTACATTTTTGGAACCCGAAACTCTTCCGAGAACTCCTTCCTAACCTAATTGTAATATTCCGAGCATATTCCATGTTTCGACTTTTTCCATCCGGCGTACGGTTTGTTCTGCGCGGGTCTCGGCGCAACATTTTCGATACAATATTCGTTCCGGTAAATCAATAAAACCCGTATTTTCGATAAACGGGAGCTTTTTATTAAACTATCCCAATTATCACTTCGTAGTACATGTAACCAGGCGCTGAGACCAAGACCGCAATACAAATTGTACTGATCTGGATAATTATCCCGAAAACCGATACCGTTTGGATCAGTTTTTATAAATAAACGTACCGTTTTATATCCGGAATGATCCAACGGGATACTAATTTTCCGTAATTATAAATAGCCTTTTTACGTATTTTATTTCGTATCAAAATCATTTGCAGATAGTTAATTCTATAATTTTCAGAGAAAAACCCTAATTACATAAATTGTTCTAAGAATCAAACAGCAAAACGAAGGCGTTACCGATCTCTGTTTTCAAAGCTTGAGTAACCAAAACGAAGGATTTGAAGTGTTCTATCAGATTCTGAGCTTTGTTTCACTACAGAATCAAAGGTTTATTTTCTGAAAATTTATTTATTTTTGAATTAAATTTATTAAAAATATGAATTTTTGTTCGGATGATTGTTTGTATGATTTGATGATTGCATGTTGTAGAGCTTGTTTTCCTGATGATTTTGATATATTATACGTCTGATTTGGAGTTCAATAACATGTTCAAATTTGAGTTTGATTTTCGAATTTTAAAATTAGGGTTTATAACCCGTATGAATGTTCTTAATTGAAATTTGGGGGTTTCTTATTCTGAAATAGATTGATGTTGTGGTATAGTGTATTGTATTCTCTGTGAAATTTGCAATCTAGTCGTACAAGTTTCATGAATCAACGAGGTCTGTAGAGAAGGGAGTTGTGTTTTGAAGTTTACGTCGAACCCGCCGGAAACTGACGAGTTTCTTGATCAAATTCCGGCCAAGTCTGGGGTTATTGATGAATTTTGATTGCAGATATAGGTTCCTGGTGTTGTGTAGTTTAATTCTGGAGGTGATGGTGGTGGGAGGATGCTGGAGGTGAGTTCACCGGCCACCCCCAATTTTCCGGCGACTGAAACTGCAAAATTACAGTTTAGTCCTTGTATTTTTGAAGATGGTGAAGTTTAGTCCCTGTAGTTTGCAAAGTTTTCAAAAATAGGATTCATGTTTATAAAATGTTTAAAAATCATATTTCCTATTTATTTTTATTATAAAAATTCATTTTTAATTTCTGAAAATTCTGAAAATTATTATTTTAATTCCGAAAATTATTTTTAATTCAAAAATAAATCTGAATTAATTAGTTAATTAATTTCAGTTAATTTTTAATCGATTAATTGGTCAAATAATTTGGAAATTAATTGATTAATTGATTTAATTAATTATTAATTGATTTTAATTAATTATTTAATTAGATATAATTACTTAAAAATGATTTAAAAATTCCGAAAAATAGTTTCGAGCTTTAAAATATTATTCTAAATTATTTCCAAGGCTCGATAATTAGTATAAAATTGTTTCGGAGCCAGAATCAGCCAACTGAACCCTGTTTATTATTCCGAAATTGATCCAAGGACCCGTTTTAATTCCGAAAAATGTTTTAAAAATCATTTTAAATATCAGAAAGCCTATTTATGACCCGAGACTTCTTTATAAATAATATATCATTGATTATGTGATGTATTATGTGCTATATGTGACTTGTTGATTGACTATCAGTCTATATATTCGGTGTTTACTTGATTATTGCATAACTTTCAATCCGTTAATCGGATTTGGGTAAAATGAAGGGTAGATAGAAGTATGTGTTGAATAGAACTCTATGAGTCGATTATTGATAGATGTTTATGATATGTGAGCAGAAGAGGCAAGGCGTAGGAAAGGGAAACAGGTAGTTGAGGAGTAAGACGATTGTGATTGGAAGCGAGTGCAGAATAGTAAGCTAGTACCAGGCAAGTGTTCTGAACTTTCTCGAGATATTGTAGTACTTGATAATCCTGTGATATTGCAAGTGCTTTGAAGCACAAAAACCTAAACCCTGATTCCAGTTATTGATCTTGAGCCGTAACCTGATTCTTTCTAGACCATTGATTGTTGTATACCCAAACACGAACCACGAATCTACGATACTATTCCACAAATACATACAAACTAAATACCAAACGCTGAACTGAATTACTTATATACTCAATCCATGATATCTTATGCTTTGAAAGACCAAATTCTTGAAACCCTGAAACATTGATTCCTTTGTTATCCAATTCTTTCATTACCCAGCATCCAAGCTTTGAAATTACCTTATTGATCCTTACAAGGATTGAAACCCTTTCATTGTTAAACACTCATTGTTGTTAATGATTCTGGTTATTGTTTATTATTGCTTATTCTGTTATTATGTTAGAATTGGATTGTTTTTATAAAATTGTGGACCAGATTCGTGGTCAGACCATATAATGGTCAAGTTAGGCCAATGTGTGCCTTGGATCCAGTAGCTAGAGCAATGTTGTGTGCCTTGCTCGGGGTTAGTGCGTGACTGATCAGCAGCCTAACCTTGGTTTTTAAATTAAAAGTATAATATCCAATTCTAAATCATAATCCATTATTCACTTGATATCATAATCATGTTCACCTGATGATCATTATTCTCAGTTTTGTCATTGTGACTTGCTGAGCTAGTTCGCTCATTTGTGTGATGTTGTTTATATTATTTCCAGTTAAAAAGGAATCAGTTGGTAACGAGGATCCCCAGTCCAGCGCGAGAGCTAAGGGTTCAGGTTGAGAAAGCTGAGCTAGTAGGCTTTTTTGGAATAATTTAAGTTTGTAAAAGTTTGTAATAAAGTTTAATACTCAGTTTGAGTTTGAATGATTGGATTTGAACGGTATGTAATATAAGTAGATGTGTGGCTTGTGTGCATACTTTAACCTGTTGCGATCCGTGGTAGTTGGTAAATAGGGTCACTGCATATTATTGTTATCTTTATTATTGTTATAAGCAGGTTATAAATAAGGTGTGTGTGTGTGTGGACCCCAAACTTCTGACCCGGGTTTGGAGGGCGCCACAGGTTTGGTATCAGAGCTACAGGTTATAAGTCACTAACACAAGCCTAGGTTAACGGGAATGGGTAGAGGGTTAGGA
Source organism: Apium graveolens (assembly GCF_009905375.1). Classification (NCBI taxonomy): domain Eukaryota; kingdom Viridiplantae; phylum Streptophyta; class Magnoliopsida; order Apiales; family Apiaceae; genus Apium; species Apium graveolens. Next base: position 232,987,451 of record NC_133653.1, read on the forward strand.
TTAGAAGTAAGGAATAGAAAGATAGAACGTCGAGAGGTTGAGTGTTTCGGTATATCAGGTATTAGTGTAATTCGTGTTATGGTTCGAGATTCTTATATTGTGATATGATTTCAGATAGCAGCGATGGCCGACTCTTTTATTCCCGTATCAGCTGATCACTCAGAGCCTTCAATTGGAGTGCCTTCCTCGGATCCACGTCCTGTTGCTCCACCAGTGTTGACTATACTGCCTCCACCTGTGTTGCAGCCCGTACCATTGCAGGCTATTCCACCTCCAGGTATGAGGCCACCTATCAGAGGACCCCCACCAGCTGATTCAGATTCCACTGGGCATTCAGTTGCGAGTGCCCCATTCCAGTCTACATTGCCCCCAGTTCCTTATTACCGGTATGAGGCTCTTCTATTGGAGCGTGAGTCCTTGTTGGCCCAGATCCGAGAGCTACAGCATATTATTAGGACTACTGATGTTGATCATGGTGTGAGGGAGCTTCGAGAGGAAATCCATGTGACACGGAGGGTTCTTGAGGCTAGGCTACATGGAGCTACACTACCTGGCAGAGGCCCTGATACACTGATGGGCTGGGCTACTGAGGTGATGGAGGACTTTGAGAGGCTGGCAGGACCAGAGTTTCCTTGGAGTTGAGTCAGAGATTCAGAGATGGAGATGCTGAGCAGTGTTGTTATGGTTGTATAGTATGTACAGTAGTGTGTAGTATGTATCAGTAGACTTTTGAGTTATATTTATAGACTAGCTATGCTGACTAGTGAGTAGGTTGTTGTACCCTTTTGCTTTTACTTCCGAAGCGTCTTTACGCTTGTACTACCTAAAACTTTTGATCTATATATATCAGTACCTTTTTCCTTTCCAGCACTGTCATTTATTTTATTGCACCTGTTTTACCTTACCTTATCTATTGCACCAGTTATACCCCTGTGATACCATGTACCCTGTTTTCTATGACTGTTTATATTCTGTAAAGAAGCATGCAATTTACTTAGTTACAACTGTTTTCAAAAAGAGATACCTCTGTTTTACAAAACTTTTCTTTTATACAAAGATTTGATTCAAGAGCTGAATAAGTTGTTTAATTCTTTACAGAAAATGCCTCCCAGAAGAAATACCCGCACCGACACCTAGAATGAAGAAACCAACAATAACAACAACCAAGATGATACAAACCTGAATGTGAACCCAGGACCCATGGACTCAGCAATAGCCCAGATTCTTTAAATCTTGGCCCAACAAACAGTTCACTTGGCACAACAACAAAAAAGACAGACCAACCCCCAAGTAACTTTTAAAACTTTTCAAGCAATAAACCCACCAGAATTTAAGGGTTCCTTAGAGCCAATTGAAGCAAATATTTGGTTAAAGGAAATAGAGAAGGCATTTGCCTTAGTGAAAGTAAAGGAAGAACAGAAGGTTGAGTTTGCAAGTTACTATCTGAAGAATGAGGCCACCTATTGGTGGGAGATGGTGAAGATATTGGAAGGTACTGATATTATTACTTGGGAAAGGTTTAAAGAATTGTTTTTAGAAAAGTATTTTCCTCAGTTTGTTCAAGATCAAATGGAGCTGAAGTTGTTAGAATTAAAATAAGGGAACATGTCGGTAACAGATTATGAGGGTAAGTTTGAAGAATTGTCAAGGTATGTGTCGTCGTATGTTGATACTGACAAGAAGAAGGCTAAAAGATTCCATCAAGGTTTGAAACCATGGATCAGAGGGAAGGTAGCCATTTTTGAATTAGATACCTATGCAGGAGTGGTACAAAAGGCTATGATCGCAGAGACAGAGAGTGAGATGTTCCAGAAGGAGAAAGAAAGCAAGAAAATGAAAGTTGAGGGAAGTGAGGGTTAGTCACAACCAGGGAAGTTTCCAAATTTTAAGAAGGGCAAGTTTCAGCCAGGGAGAAATTTTAATTTCAGGAAACAGAATGCAGGAGACGGAGGCCAGGGCAACCGTCCAGTTAATGCGAATCATCCGAATCAATTGAGAATAACTTTTCCAGATTGTCAAGTATGTGGAAAGAAGCATGGAGGAGTTTGTAACAAGTTGAATGTGATATGTTTCAAATGCAATCAGAAAGGGCACTATTCGAGGGAGTGCCAAAATCAACCAGCAAGTAAGGATCAGCCTATCCGGAATCCAGCAGTAAAGGTTCCAGCCATTGGATTTACGTGCTTTAAATATGGAAAGCCAGGACATATGGCCAGGGATTGCAAGACACCAGCCCCAGTCAGTAATACATTGAGGATTATGGGATCTACCCCAACCGTGAATGAGACTCCAAGGGCTAGAGTTTTTGACATGTCGGTGAAGGATGCGATCCAGGATACGGATGTCGTGGCAGGTACGCTTAATGTGAATTCTTTATGTGCCAAAGTGTTAATAGATTCAGGAGCAACTCGATCGTTTGTTTCACAAGATTTTGTTAGTAAGTTAAATTGTCCAGTTGAATGTTTAAATGAAATAATGACTGTGGAATTAGCAAATCAAGAATGTGTAACTGTGAATCAAGTTTGTGGGAATTGTGAGGTTGAGATTTCTGGTAGTAAGTTTTGTGTAGATTTGATACCATTTAAGTTAGGAGAATTTGACGTTATATTAGGGATAGATTGGTTATCTAAGCACGATGCCCAGATAGATTGTTGAAATAAGAAGGTAATGGTGAAGACGCCTGACGAAAAGATAATAACGTTTAAGGGCGAGAAGCAAGTAAAGAAGTTTTTAACAATGATTCAAGCTAAGAAGTTATAACGGCAAGGATGCGAGCATTTTATAGCATACATCATTGACAGAGTCAAGAGCCAGCAAAATTTGAAGATATTCTAGTGGTAAATGAATTTCCAGACGTATTTCTCGACGAATTACCAGGACTTCCTCCAGATAGAGAAATAGAATTTGCGATTGACTTAGCACCTGGAACAGAACCAGTATCCAAGGCCCCATATAGAATGGCGCCCGTCGAGATGAAAGAGCTAGCGAAGCAATTGCAGGAGTTGTTAGAGAAAGGAGTAATCAGACCCAGTCTATCCCCGTGGGGAGCCCCGGTATTATTTGTCAAGAAGAAAGATGGAAGCATGAGACTGTGTATTGACTACAGGGAGCTCAACAAGCTTACGATTAAGAACAAGTATCCGTTACCCAGAATTGACGATCTGTTCGACCAGTTGAAGGGAGCCAAGTATTTCTCCAAAATTGATTTAAGATCAGGATATCATCAACTAAAGATCAAGCCAGAAGGTATACCAAAGACATCTTTCAGAACAAGGTATGGACATTATGAGTTTTTAGTGATGGCTTTTGGGTTAACCAATGCCCCGGCAGCGTTTATGGACCTGATGAACAAAATTTTCAAGGAGTATTTGGATAAGTTTGTTATTGTGTTTATCGACGATATTTTAATTTATTCAAAAACGGGAGAGCATCATGCAGAACATTTGAGGACAACTTTGGAGATTTTAAGGAAAAAGAAGTTATATGCTAAATTCTTGAAGTTTGAGTTTTGGCTACAGGAAGTTCAGTTCTTAGGACATATAGTCAGTAACGAAGGGATCAAAGTGGACCCGGCAAAGATCGAGGCAATTACAAATTGGGAGAGACCGAAAACACCCACCGAGGTAAGAAGTTTCTTAGGATTGGCGGGATATTATCGTCGATTTGTTCAAAATTTCTCGAGGATTTCCACACCATTAACAAAGCTTACACGAAAGAATGAGAAGTTTATATGGAACGACAAATGCGAGGAAAGTTTTCAGGAGTTGAAGCGACGATTAATCACAGCACCTGTTTTGTCACTTCCAGATGATCAAGGGAATTTCGTAATTTATAGCGATGCTTCTCACAAAGGATTAGGATCTGTTCTAATGCAGCACGAATAGGTGATTGCGTATGCGTCAAGGCAATTAAAACCACACGAACAAAAGTATCCTACTCATGATTTGGAGCTAGCAGCCATAGTTTTCGCTTTGAAGATTTGGAGACATTATTTGTATGGAGAAAAGTGTGAGATTTTCACGGATCACAAAAGCTTAAAGTACATATTCACACAGAAGGAACTTAATATGAGGCAAAGGAGATGGTTAGAGTTGATCAAAGACTATGATTGCTCGATTAATTATCATCCTGGTAAGGCTAACATTGTGGCAGACGCATTGAATCGGAAGGAAAGGTTGAATATATTATCAGTTCCCGAAGATATATATAAGGAATTTCAGAAATTGGAATTGGAAATTAGAGTTTGCAAACCTGAGGAAGCAAAAGTATACAGTATGACTTTCCAACCGGAGTTATTGGAGAAAATAAAGAAGTGTCAGGAAAATATAATGAATCAAGATATAAATCATTTGGTAGGTGAGGAATTATGCACGCAGAAGGATGATTAAGGTATTCTTAGGTTTTCTTCAAGAATTTGGATTCCACCAGTGACGGAGCTGAATAATGAAATTTTACAAGAGGCACATAGTTCAAGATATTCTATCCATCCAGGGAGTACCAAAATGTACAGAGATTTAAAGAAGAATTATTAGTGGCCAAACATGAAGAAGGAAATTGCGGAATGGGTTAGCAAATGTTATACTTGTCAGAAAGTTAAAGTAGAGCATCAGAGACCAAGTGGATTGTTACAGCCATTGGAGATTCCAGAGTGGAAATGGTAACATATTGCCATGGATTTCATAGTTGGATTACCAAGGACAAGGGCTAATCATGATGCCATTTGGGTTATAGTGGATAGACTTACCAAGTCAGCTCATTTTCTGCCTATTGTAGTTCGTCATGGAGTTCCTGTGTCTATTGTATCTGATCGAGATCCAAGGTTTAATTCAAGATTTTGGAAGATTTTTCAAGAATGTTTGGGAACAAGACTGAATATGAGTACGGCCTATCACCCCCAGACGGATGGCCAAAGTGAAAGAACGATCCAGACAATCGAGGACATGTTACGTGTTTGTGCTATTGATTTCAAAGGAAGTTGGGACGAGCATTTACCCCTGGTAGAGTTTACTTATAACAACAGTTATCACGCCAGCATTGGGATGCCACCCTATGAAGCCCATTATGGATGCAAATGTAGATCTCCAATATATTGGGACGAAGTAGGAGAACGCAAAATACTGGGACCTGAACTGGTACAGCAGACAAAGGAAATTGTTGAAATTATCCAGAAGAGATTGATAGCCGCACAAGATCGTCAGAGGAAATATGCAGATCAGTCAAGGAAAGACATGGAATTTGAAGAAGGAAGCTTGGTATTACTAAAAGTATCACCGTGGAAAGGACTAACGAGTTTTGGAAAGAAAGGAAAGCTGAGTCCAAGAAATGTCGGACCTTTTGAGATCCTAAAGCGCGTTGGCAAAGTAGCTTACGAGTTGGCGTTACCACCGCATATGGAGCACATTCATAATGTTTTTCACGTATCGATGCTCAAGAAATATAATCCAGACTCCAGGCATGTAATAGAATATGAGCCAATAGTGCTTCAGGCAGATTTGTCATATGTAGAGAGTCCGATAGAGATTCTAGAGGAGAGAGAGAAAGTATTGAGAAACAAAGTGGTAAAGTTAGTAAGAGTATTGTGGAGAAACCCAAAGGTTGAAGAGTCAACCTAGGAGTTAGAAAGTGATATGAGAGAAAAGTACCCTCATTTGTTTTCTTAGGAGATTCTAAGGACAGAATCCTTTTAAGGGGGAAGGACGTAATATCCGGGATATATCGTGTAATTATTTTGCTATTAAATAATTATTATGTGTGTTCAGTATCTATTCTGTGAGTTAATTGTTAAATGTTATCTGTACTTGGATATTCAAAAATAATATTAATTGAGTATTTTAATTTTTATATGTCCAAAATAAAACATTGATAATTGTAATATCTTCCTAATTATTTTTATGTTGATTTATAGATTTATAAGGATCATATGAAATTTATAAAATCTTTTTCCGAGTATTTAAAATCTATTTTATAAAAATGGGAACCAATCGACGTCATCCGTTGTTACGTTTTTGGAACCCAAAACTCTTCCGAGAACTCCTTCCTAACCTAATTGTAATATTCCGAGCATATTCCATGTTTCGACTTTTTCGATTCGGCGTACGGTTTGTTCTGCGCAGGTCCCGGCGCAACATTTTCGATACAATATTCGATCCGGTAAATCAATAAAACCCGTATTTTCGATAAACAGGAGCTTTTTATTAAACTATCCCAATTATCACTTCGTAGTACGTGTAACCAGGCACTGAGACCAAGACCGCAGTACAAATTGTACTGATTTGGATAATTATCACGAAAACCGATACCGTTTGGATCAGTTTTTATAAATAAATGTACCGCTTTATATCCGGAATGATCCAACGGGATACTAATTTTCCGTAATTATAAATAGCCTCTTTTGTATTTTATTTCGTATCAAAATCATTTGCAGATAGTTAATTCTATAATTTTCAGAGAAAAACCCTAATTACATAAACTGTTTTAAGAATCAAACAACAAAACGAAGGCGTTACCGATCTCTGTTTTCAAAGCTTGAGTAACCAAAACGAAGGATTTGAAGTGTTCTATCAGATTCTGAGCTTTGTTTCACTGCAGAATCAAAGGTTTATTTTCTGAAAATTTATTTATTTTCGAATTAAATTTATTAAAAATATGAATTTTTGTTCGGATGATTGTTTGTATGATTTGATGATTGCATGTTGTAGAGCTTGTTTTCCTGATGATTTTGATATATTATACGTCTGATTTGGAGTTCAATAACATGTTCAAATTTGAGTTTGATTTTTGAATTTTAAAATTAGGGTTTATAACCCGTATGAATGTTCTAAATTGAAATTTGGGGGTTTCTTATTCTGAAATAGATTGATGTTGTGGTATAGTGTATTGTATTCTCTGTGAAATTTGCAATCTAGTCGTACAAGTTTCATGAATCAACGAGGTCTGTAGATAAGGGAGTTGTGTTTTGAAGTTTACGTCGAACCCGCCGGAAACCGACGAGTTTCTTGATCAAATTCCGGCCAAGTCTGGGGTTATTGATGAATTTTGATTGCAGATATAGGTTCCTGGTGTTGTGTAGTTTAATTCTGGAGGTGGTGGTGGTGGGAGGATGTCGGAGGTGAGTTCTCCGGCCACCCCCGATTTTCCGACGATTGAAACTGCAAAATTGCAGTTTTGTCCCTGTATTTTTTAAGATGGTGAAGTTTAGTCCCTGTAGTTTGCAAAGTTTTCAAAAATAGGATTCATGTTTATAAAATGTTTAAAAATCATATTTCCTATTTATTTTTATTATAAAAATTCATTTTTAATTTCTGAAAATTCTGAAAATTATTATTTTAATTCCGAAAATTATTTTTAATTCAAAAATAAATCTGAATTAATTAGTTAATTAATTTCAGTTAATTTTTAATCGATTAATTGGTCAATTAATTTGGAAATTAATTGATTAATTGATTTAATCAATTATTAATTGATATTAATTAATTATTTAATTAGATATAATTACTTAAAAATAATTTAAAAATTCCAAAAAATAGTTTTGATCTTTAAAATATTATTCTAAATTATTTCCAAGGCTCGATAATTAGTATAAAATTGTTTCGGAGCCAGAATTGGCCAACCGAACCCTGTTTATTATTCCGAAATTGATCCAACGACCCGTTTTGATTCCGAAAAATGTTTTAAAAATCATTTTAAATATCAGAAAGCCTGTTTATGACCCGAGACTTCTTTATAAATAATATATCATTGATTACGTGATGTATTATGTGCTATATGTGACTTGTTGATTGACTATCAGTCTATATATTCGGTGTTTACTTGATTATTGCATAACTTTCAATCCGTTAATCGGATTTGGGTAAAACGAAGGGTAGATAGAAGTATGTGTTGAATAGAACTCTATGAGTCGATTATTGATAGTTGTTTATGATATGTGAGCGGAAGAGGCAAGGCGTAGGAAAGGGAAACATTTAGTTGAGGAGTAAGACGATTGTGATTGGAAGCGAGTGCAGAATAGTAAGCTAGTACCAGGCAAGTGTTCTGAACTTTCTCGAGATATTGTAGTACTTGATAATCCTGTGATATTGCAAGTGCTTTGAAGCACAGAAACCTAAACCCTGATTCCAGTTATTGATCTTGAGCCGTAACCTGATTTTTTCTAGACCATTGATTGTTGTATACCCAAACACGAACCACGAATCTACGATATTACTCCACAAATACATACAAACTAAATACCAAACGCTGAACTGAATTACTTATATACTCAATCCATGATATCTTATGCTTTGAAAGACCAAATTCTTGAAACCTTGAAATATTGATTCCTTTGTTATCCAATTCTTTCATTACCTAGCATCCAAGCTTTGAAATTACCTTATTGATCCTTACAAGGATTGAAACCCTTTCATTGTTAAACACTCATTGTTGTTAATGATTCTGGTTATTGTTTATTATTGCTTATTCTGTTATTATGTTAGAATTGGACTGTTTTTATAAAATTGTGGACCAGATTCGTGGTCAGCCCATATAATGGTCAAGTTAGGCCAATGTGTGCCTTGGATCCAGTAGTTAGAGCAATGCTGTGTGCCTTGCGCGGGGTTAGTGCGTGACTGATCAGCAGCCTAACCTTGGTTTTTAAATTAAAAGTATAATATCCAATTCTAAATCATAATCCATTGTTCACTTGATATCATAATCATGTTCACCTGATGATCATTATTCTCAGTTTTGTCATTGTGACTTGCTGAGCTAGTTAGCTCATTTGTGCGATGTTGTTTATATTCTTTCCAGTTAAAAAGGAATCAGTTGGTAATGAGGATCCCCAGTCTAGCGAGAGAGCTAGGGGTTCAGGTTGAGATAGCTGAGCTAGTAGGCTTCTTTTGGAATAATTTAAGTCTGTAAAAGTTTGTAATAAAGTTTAATACTCAGTTTGAGTTTGAATGATTGGGATTTGAACGGTATGTAATATAAGTAGATGTGTGGCTTGTGTGCATACTTTAACCTGTTGCGATCCGTGGTAGTTGGTAAATAGGGTCACTGCATATTATTGTTATCTTTATTATTATTATAAGCAGGTTATAAATAAGGTGTGTGTGTGTGTGGACCCCAAACTTCTGACCCGGATTTAGAGGGCGCCACATAGGATGCCTCATCATAATTCGTACAAAGGTCTTCCCTCATCGTCAATTATTCCTAACATCGATCTGTTACTCATCTTTCCAATAGACCACGAAAATTTATTACCTCAAGGTCTCACAGGCTTGATCGTTCTCTAATTCATTAACCACTAACATCGTCGCAACCTTGCAAGGGTGTAACCCCAATCACGGCAGCATTTTCCTTAACGTTCCTTTACCATCATACTAAAGGTTCTTATCGTAGATTATAAACACATTATTCCCACTCTAAAATAATTTACTCATCACGGTACTCCGGCCACGTAATCATAGTATTGAGTTTTCAATCTCACGTCAGAACAACAGTTAACATCTATACTTCCTATTATCCACAAGGTAATCAGCCTTGGAAGAACGATTCCCAAGAAATCAATATCATCTAGACATTCTTATTAAGATTTCATCCTGCATTCTTGCATGAAAAATGCTTATGAATTCGCTTACCCAATTAAATTGAAGGGTGAACTAGTGGAACAATACCTAGTCCACCTCAAGAAACATTAACAACTAGCTAAACAAAATGGCTAGCTCAATTAATTTTGGACATACAATAAATGAGTAGAATGATTAGCTAGACTTTTCCTTACATCATTTAAAATTTCAACTAGTCAAAACAATTGGCTAGTTTTTCAAGAAATTATATGCAACTAGCCAATTCAGTATGTGAGTCAAAAATCTCAACACCATAGCCATTGAAGAATTCACGAGAAATCTCTAAACACTTGATCATCTATGAGCATAACAACTTGTTACTTATTTATGAACTCGAGGGAAGAGTCCAAGTATGAAAAAAGTAATCAATATCCAGCAAGATTTATTCATTAATTTGATAAAAAATAATTCATCAAACATTACTCGGATAATCGAAAAAATATGGATAAGCTTAAGCCAGACAAGATAATCATAAGATTTGAGAATGAAGCATATTGATCGAATAAAAGACCTTTAGATAAGTTCTAGTTTAGAGAAAAATATCATTGGTTCGTTATCCTATGAATCCAAAGTAGGAATCAACGATGTTACTTGATATAGCTTATCAAGGTGACATGATGATGGATAGTTTGAAGGGAATCGCGTGACAGCAAGTGGACAACACGATTGGTCATTGATTATCCTTAACCATCATCATTACCCAGGATGATCTCACCTCCCCATCTTCGTAATTCCATATACCAATATTCGCGTCTCTAAGCATTTTTTTAAAGTCGCTTAATAACTTGCTTTTTTGCAAATACATTCTTCATTCCTCTTTAGTTAGTCGCAAAATGTTGTGCCCACGCGCCTGATTTGATACGTTAGCAAAGGAAGACATCCTGCCAAGAATATACACGTAGCTTCTAGTGAGATCCCACTCTTGGAATCCTGCGTCAGACTCCCTGATCTTCTCCTCCAGTAGTTCGGAGCTAGCCGCGTTGATTGCAGGAGCATGAAATTTTCAGAAGTTATACTGTCGATTCTCACTTTCCACGCTGAACCATAATGGATTAACGGATGAAATGATTTCGTATTATCGCATAGCGTGCTCGTATTGGGATATGCTAAAATCTTCCTCATAGGACATAGATTCCTCAATGGTATAGCGAATACCCTTCTTGGTACAATCGTTGCTCGTCACGTATTGGGCCCTTATTGTCGGAACAATACTTTCTACCAATTCAGGTAACTTAATAACCTTAATAGTAAAAAGAATTAAGCATCTTGATTCTCTCCTGATATGTCTCCTCAAGGGCAATCTATAAAGAGCTATGAGTAGCAAGACTCGGGTTATCCAATCAACCTATGGTATTGGAGGTATCATCTTCATTCCGCTTTCTTCGGATACCCAGCTCTATTTCTATATCAATATTACTAAAAAAAATCCTGTACAATTTTCTCCTTTCCTCATCCTGTCGATCTCAAATGATTCCAACAGTCTCCATGTAACACTTCACATAAATACTTCAATATAACTCATGGTAGTCCATCAACAAACTATATCGGCTCAACCGATAGACTCTCTTTTACACATAACTCTTAGCACTCTTGTCTCTGAGTACTACAACTCATTCTCTTCCTTTAATGCTGGATTTTTAATCGACTGCTAATAACTCAACCGATAATTCTACTCTTAAGGCTAATGTTCCCTTAAGGTACTACCGTCGCGACTACTCCGTAGTAATCTGACTACGAACTCGATGAGAGTTCTCATTAATTCATTTTTATCCTTACGTCTACCCGATTTTACTCCTAACGGTTCCAAGATTTATAACCTAAAGCTCTGATATCACTTCTGTAACACCCCCAAATCCGGGGTTAGGAATCTAGGTCATCACATATCCATCCAATCCTTTGTCACATGTGTTAATCCCCGTGATCCAACAAAACCACATCATAGACCCAATCCTTCACACATACAAGTTATAATCTTAGAAACAATACATAACCAATAACATCTGTTATTACACATCAAATACACTTTCCAGGATCTCACGCTATTACTCATAACCTCTACATGAAGTTATGAATATTTCTAACTCGAACAGCATCCTATCTGCATACTCTGGTCCACCTGAGCAAAGCTGCAATGAGTGTGTGGGCAATCTACGTATTCTTCACGCAATTGCCTTCTCTCCAGCATACTGGCTATCTGTTGTAATATAATATATAAAAGCAAGAGTGAGCACTATGGCTCAGCAAGGTACATATATATTTATATGTATACATATATATATATATAACAATAAATGTACTTCATATTTTTCAAAGATTTCTGAAAACATATATGCTTGTCAAACTTGTAATATTCTCAAAATCAACTATAACATTATATCCACTTTATACTTGTATCCATCTATTTTTCAAACTTCAAGATTTTTACTCGAACCAGAATTATAAACTGGATTTGATATTCACATCATGTATCTCATGATTTAAAACTCAGCCTTATCGGCCTTCTGTTGTAGATTGCACAACAATTTTCCAAAATGGAAGAAACGGACTATACTGGAATAAACCACGTACCGGTGATCAGCCGAGTACGAAATTTTCTCTACTAGTACAAGGAATACAAACCTAGCCGCCTTTGGGCTTATCAAGACATTACACGATGGTTGCCCATTTCTGTGCAAGTCCGAAAGTCAATGGTCACAGAGACCATATAACTGTACACTGCGCCACTCCGCGCCTGGTCACTACCCGATACCTCTCCGTGCCGGGCAGGCCACATTCCAGTCCCAAAACAATTATATCATTTACACAAAATCCTTTATCGAAGGCATAGATCATTCTGAGTTGACCTTTAAATAAGATGATTTATTCATCACTTTTAATTCAATTGATCCTTGGGAGTTGTCGGAGTTTTGAATTTAAAATCATTTTCAAACCCTTAACTGTAGTAAAGTTTTACATATATTGTTCCCTTGTTTTTCATTGAGCGAGGAAGCAAAACCCTTATGATTCTAGACTAAGTTCCCTAAGGTTTTGATAAGTTTCAGATGATTGGTCTCTTCCGAGAATTTTGAATAATTTAGAAAGTATCCTTGGGAACTATGTCTATCTTTAAATGATTTTTAGGGGTACGTAATATTAAATATTTACGGCCTCATAATATTTTTAAGAAGGGTTCAATGAATTGATAAAACCTTAAGTATAAAATGTTTCTGAATAAGGTTCAAATAATTGATAAAAATCTTAATTAAATACTTAAGACAGGATTTGACATCTTATAATTATCCTTCGAATGGTTACATGCGTTTTAAATATAGTGAATTGATTTAAAAACTTTTCAATATCTCTTTAAGTATTTTCCGGATATTTTAATAACTCTTTAGGTATTACTTATAAATAAATAATCAAATAGGATATCCCTTGAGTGAATATTCGATTATCTCTTATAGTTATAAATCAAATCTCAATCGTTCGCTTAATATGTATGTTACGCGAAAGTACTTTGTTTATTGAAATAGCAATCTTTCGCGTCCGGCTCGTTCCGGAATTAAATCGATTTAAAATATCTCCGACTCCCATTATCTTGTATTAAAATTTCGCTTCAATTTCTCATACTCGTATAAAACGAAGTTTGTTTTCGTAAGCAATCGCATAATTTGAATGTATTGATATCACAGACAAGCATATATTTTCAAACTGTAAATCATGGCATCAATATCACAACAGTATATATAGCATGGATAATTTGTGATAGGGTTTCGTAAACTTGCCTGATGTCCAAGCTCTACCTTGATGTATCCCTCTCGGTCCTGGAACCTCTACCAAGACATAATATAACCTCGGTTAGTCGGGTTAACCAATGATCATCTTATTCTAAGTAGACTCACTCTACCCGATCTTCACTCTCTCGTGTTCATTTAACTTACGACATTTCACACCTCGTTACTGTCCATTTAAAATCTTGTTCGACACACCTATGTGTTCTTCTTACAATCCTTAACAACTCTCGTGTTTTGATCATCTCCAAATTATATTATTAACTTGGCCAAAACGGGCGGTCAAAGTAGTACTTCCATAGTTGACTTTTCATTGAATTACTATTACGCGACTTGCACGCTAGCATTTTTAATAAATCAAAAAATTAAGATTTAAATGCGAAACCACCCAAGGACTTCTTGAGTGTTTTTGATAATTATCACAAAAGTTTTGATTTGAAAATATTAATTTAAATAGGTGAAAACATTTCCAAAGTTCGGTCGACTATGGAGTCCTACTATTCGCGCAAGTTTTACTAAAACGCTCATAACACACAAACCGTTAAATCAATCGACATGTCGTCTTTGCATCTATGATCTAGATAACTTCTAATTTCTAATAAAAAACAAACTCTTTCATTTTTAGAAAACAAATTTCCCAGATTTAATCAAAACAGGGCAATAGCTAGGCAGTGGCTACGCGTCGTGTAGCATTACCGCGCGACTTTGGTTCCAATATTTTTATAAAATTGGAAAATTAATATTTTAATGAAATTATTTTTGGGTCTTCTTCCTTACTGTAATATCCAGTTACCATGATTTTTCCATAGTCAAATTATAATTTGTAGGGTTCCAAAATCATCACACAACTCCACAATCCGTAAATGTGTTCTCACAGAAATGCTTTTCACTAAATCGGCCATAACTCCTAAACTGTAAATCGCCTCGCGACGTTCTTTATATGTACCGAAACTAAAAGACAATATCTAGATTTTCAGGTCTAGTGGTTCACACTTTACAGATTATTTCATGGCCGAATTCTTTGCACAATCCAGACATGTGCAACAAGTCCACTACTTAACGACCACAACAAGATCTTGCCATTTCCACTACTTGTAACCAACATCAACACATATAATCTTCAAGATTCACTCATCTACTCATTCTTTACATCATCTAGTGTAATATCCAAGAACCACATCTCATAATCTTTAAAACTTAACAAGATTTAAACATATAAACCTTAAGCATTCACAATCTCTTAAATCCTGAAACCTTATAACAATAATCCTTAAAATCCAACCATAAAATCTTTAAGGGTGAAGAGTTATACCTTCTTGGATCCTTAGAACACCTAGGAGGAGTGTATTAACCTTGTAGAAGATTGATCTATCCCTCACAAGCCTTAGACTAACAAGAGAAATCAAGAAAATGAGTTAGTAAAATTCGGAGTTACTATTCAGCATCTCCTTCAAATATTTTTATAAAATTGAAAACAAATTATTTGAGTCTGCAATTTGGTATGAAGCTTACCTATGATATGGAGCAGATACGGTTAAAATTTCATGATATTTGAGTGGGTAGATCGTAAGTTATGAATTTTTATTTCTTGGGGGTTCTTGGAAATTCGGAAATGGAGAAGGATGGAGAGAATGGCTTTCTTTTGCTTGGCTCTTGAAAGTGTGTTAGGTTATAAGTATTCATATGTGGATATATGTATAAGAGCTGCACTTGGACAAGAAATAATAAAAGTATGGCTTGTGATTGTGTGTTGAATGAGAGAAATTTGGAGGTATGGTGCATGTACTCTTTGTCTCCCCCTTTACTATTCACAACATTATTCTAGTTTGATTGACTAACTACTAGTTACACTTCTAACTACTAGTTGGGTGTAGGATTTTGCATGGCCAACTTGCATGGCTTCCAATTTACCTCCTCATTTAATTATCATTCATGCACTTGTCGTTTTATTCCGATAGTTTTCCCGTAGAACGTTTCGTCTCGCAAGGATTTCGTTTATCGTCTATAATCCTTTAATCACTTCCAATCCTTTCTCTTGAACTTAATAACATCTTGATGAGATGTTTATTTAACGTAGTATTCCCGGTTCTACACCATTCTTTATGGATTCTAAAACACGTAGTATGGGTGGGAATCTTCGAATTTCGACGGCTTTTGCATTCACTTATTTCGCTCGTTAAACCAGAATACGTTCTTGGATTCTCAAGATTCCACTATTCATTTATGGTGAACTCAAAATTTTTGTATAATCACATCCAATTATTATTCACTGAAGTTTTAAAATATTACAAAATTTAGGGTTCTTACAACTGATTTAGGGGGAGCATCAGGATATGATAGTGGTACTGGTCAAATAAATAATAGAGAGTTCATGGATCAAGGGTATGTTCTTCTTCAAGGAGTCAACTTCCATCTGCAAGAAAATGGTCTAAGTCACATACACCTGACTTAATTATTAGAAATCCTGATAGTGGTGTAAGAACCAGAAAAGCCACTCAAAATGAATGTCTCTACCATTCTTTTCTATCTGAAACTGAACCTAAGAAGGTGGAATAAGCTCTTCAAGATGTTGATTGGGTTACAACAATGCAAGATGAGCTTAATAAATTCGAAAGGAACAAAGTCCGGACTCTTGTGCCAAGAGAAAAGAACAGATCAATTATGGGTACAAAGTGGGTGTTCAAAAACAAAACTAATAGTGAGGGCATTGTTACAAGAAATAAAGCAAGGCCAGTTGCAAAGGGCTATTCACAGCAAGAAGGCATTGATTATGATGAGACTTTTGCTCCAATTGCAAGGCTTGAGGCAATAAGAATTTTTCTAGCCTATGCCGCTCACAAGAAGTTTAAAGTGTTCCAAATGCATGTAAAGAGTGCTTTTTTAAATGGAGAACTCGAAGAGGAAGTTTATGTTGAACAGCCTCCAGGGTTCATTGATCCAAAGTATCAAGATCATGTCTACTTACTGGATAAAGCACTCTATAAAAGAGATGTGTCCTAAGTCCAATCATGTATGATGTTTTAGGAATAACTTTTATGTAATCTGTTTTGATTTCATTGATATTAAAAAAAGACTTATTTTGGTTTTATTGCGGGCTTTATCTATTTAAGTGTTTAAATAAGATATATCATAGTTTAGAGTAAAGCTTTTTATGGATTATGATGAGATCATAATAATGAGACCTAAAAGATGATAACTCTAAACTTAAATATTTCCTGGTCGTAGGATTACTAACTGGTAATTAGTAATCTGCAAAGATCGGTACATACTATTCTTACTTCATTATGAAGGATGTCTGTTCTCATAGACATTTGTGTGGTGACACTATAGCTAGTATGTAGGTGCTTATTATAAAATAAGTTCACTGAACATGACTCACACAGCTGAACAACTGATGGAGTTCACTCACATGTCTGCAGTTGTTCACATAGTGATAGTTGTACAAGTATCCTTAGACTTGAGGTCATCATAGTCATCTTGTGTACACTGAACTATGCTTTGGTTTAGTTCTTAGTCTCCAAGGACAATTATAAGGGCTCTACAGGTTATAGAAATTTGTACACGAAGATAGTGTATGATCAATAAAGGATCTACCCCTTCCAGTGAAGGAAGAGAATGTTCAATGCTGATCCACTTATGCTAGTTCAGAAATCTCTGGCCAGAGTGAATGAAATTAGAAATGAGTTTGTAATTTACATTAAATAGAACTAAGCATAGTGAATGGGAAAGCAAATGATTAAATAAGATAGGCTTGACACAAGTTCCATGCCTTGTATTTAATCATGACATTGCAGGGTAGAAGGAATTGATTGTACAGTAACTACTCACTGAATAGGTTCTTGGTATTCTAAGCAGTGAATTTGTATTATCTGGATAGTCGCGATATGCTGAGAAGTATCCCTCACGATGTAGAATAAATATGATTAATTTATTAATTAATCATATTTAATGAATTAGAGAATTTATATAAATAATGATAAAATAGTTTATTATTATTTATTTCTACTACCGGCTTAATATTGAACCTAGAGGGTCACACCATAAAAGAGAATGATTTAATTGTGGAGGAATTAATTAATAATGGCTAGTAATTATTTATTTGTGAAATAAATAATTAATTAGCAGATTTAATAATTGATTAAATGAGACTTAATTAATTCTTAATATTATTAATTAAGAATTTAATTTTGGAAATTAAATCAAGTGAGAGAATTATTTTTCTAAAGTGTTTAGAAAAGGGATTAATGATTAAAAGGTGTTTTAATTATTAGTTAATTGGTTAATAAGAATAATCAATTAAAGGGTTAATAATAATAATATTTTATGGAAAAATTTCAGCTGAAAATTTTCCCTATAAATATACTATTATAAACCCTATTTGCCTCAACCCAAATAATTAACCCTAATTCTAAAGTAGAACAAGAGGGAGGCAACTAATTCTCTCAACCTCTTCCTCCTCCATTACATTGATCTTTTGGTGGATACCGGTGGAGTGCTTCACACTTGAGGAGCAGCTGCTAGGGATTTCCGTTCATCGTTCTTGGATCGCTATTAAAGACCTCCATCTTTCCATTAACGTAAAGCTTCTTAAGGTAAACATATTGAACTACGAATTAAATATTATTTTTCGCATGGATCCTGCGGAGGGTTTCGGTTTTTTTTTTAAGATTTAAATTTATGTTTTCATTGCGTTTATGTGCTAAAAACCCTTCAATGGCATCAGAGCTACTTGCGAAAAGTTTTTAATTCGTTTATGTGTTTAACTGTTTTCTATATATGAGCATGTACGTGATTCGCCATGATTTGATGTTGATATAATATGCTTATATATGTATGGTTTTGAATATATGATATTCATGTGAGTTGTATAATCATAAGATGATTATGTAATCTGTATATATACTGATATATACATGATTTATGTTTGTTCTAACTATGAGAATCATATTAGATACGGATTCTGAATTGGCTGCTGCAGATTTGCTGAAATCTGGGTCTGGTGTCCGATTTACGCAAACAAATACCCTATACCATAAGTAAATGAGCGTCTTAAAAAAATTGATAGCTAAAGCTATCAACGACTCGTCTGTAAGGCATTTGACGTCGTTTACTGTCCGTAAACAGTGATTCTTGTTTTTCAGATTTGATTCTGTTTTTTCTGATTTTTGTCATATTTTTTTTTATGATTAGATCATGGATAATATGATATGTTAAGATCAGATTATGTATTTTAACATGCTTTTATGTGTTGTATGAGCATGGTGGATGGTTATGGTCTTTCGACCTTAGTGTAATGGTTTTGGTTTTGGTTTTAAATACGACTTGCATGTCGTCAATCTTTGTAATCATAAATCTCGAATATAACTCGAGTTATTCTTGTAAGTTCATTAGATTAGTTTTACTTTCAATCTATGTAATGTAATTGAAGACTCAAGAAGGCTATCCAATGTAGGTGATACAAAGAAGAAGACGAGGCATACAAGAAGTCTAAACAAAGAAGAAGACTTATGTAATAAGTAGTTGTATTTATTTCCATCACCATATTAGATTGACCTTGATCTTATCATGAGCTTGATAAAGATCACATAGGATGGGGCCATAACCAAACACATTTACTTTATTACACTTTACATTTACTTGTTTATTTAATTTTATATATGAGATATATGCCTATGTTTATCATGCGATGATAGATTTAGGTGAACTTAAATCAATATAAGGCGTGTTCTAGAAAATCTAGAATAGGAATCGTTTCTTGCCTTAACAATACTATTATGAATACAATCATGAGATTCTTGTGTTTATGAAACACGTAATTAAATATAAAGTTTCAATATTGAGAGAAAGGATGATTCTGTTAAAAGCAGATTTATATCTGTAAGAAAGGGGTATTAAGTGACGCCTCTTGACAATGCTCCCCCCCGATCTGGGAATCATCTGATTATCGATTATTGATTTGAAATATTTAATTTAAAAGGAAGAATCTCTTTATAATATGATTATGATTGTAACATAATATAATCCCTCTAAAATTAAATAATATCAAGTAGTAATTGGTCAATGACACAACGGGCTTGTGTCGGTCATAGCCTTCCAACATGGTAGAAACTGGTTCTTATTTTTAAATCATTATCGTTTCGTACTATAGCCGAGGGCTTTGATTTCGAAATAAGAAATACTTGTCTATTACATAGAGATGTGTACATTGAATTAGAATCTAAAGGTCGTTACGTGCTACAGCTGTGGGCCGTTGGAGACTGATTCAATTGTACAAAATGTTAGGTTAGACTTGACTTAGAATATTGAGTTTGTCGTGCTACAGCCGTGACTCAATTATTCAAGAGGCTAAAGTTTTATTAGGGAATAACATAAGATGTAATTGACAAGAGTTGTCTGCCTATTGAACATCACATGACGTTTCGTGCTACATCCGAGGTTGTGTGATGGAATGTAGGATCCCTATTCCCACTAGCATTATGAATGCTTAATTTTCACTTAGGGGTTGTACAAATTAGATAAACTAGTGAGAGCCACTTATGAATAAAGACCCGATTCATATAGTGTCTTGAAATGAAATTGAATATTTGCTAAATGTTGTTATGTGTTCATCATTTACAGATTTACTATATTCGTTATGTCTTCTGCACTATCACTTCGGAGTATACTAGATGCTCACAAGTTGACTGGTCCTAATTTTGCTGACTGGCTTCGAAACTTGAGAATTGTTCTCAGGGTTGAGAAGCTGGAATATGTGCTTGACTCACCTAAGCCTACTGAACCTGCTAGCGATGCACATAATGATGAACATGTTGTGTATCGTAAGTGGATAGATGATGCAAATGTTGCTCAATGCATCATGCTAGCTTCCATGAACATTGAGCTACAGAAGCAACATGAGCATATGGATTCTCACACTATCCTTATGCATCTACAAGAGTTGTATGATGTGGCAGGGAGGACAGCTCGATATGAGATATCGAAGGAACTGTTCGGTTGTAGGATGTCTGAGGGATCATCTGTGAATGACCGTGTACTTAAGATGATCAATTTGATTGAACGTCTTGGACAACTTGGTTTTGCCATGGATGGGGAGCTGAGCCAAGACTTGGTCTTGCAATCACTTCCGAGTTCGTTCTCGCAGTTTGTTGTGAACTTTCACATGAATAAGCTGGATGTCAGCCTGCCTGAACTCCATAACATGTTAAAGACTACGGAATCGAATTTTCCCCCTAAGAAGAGTTCTGTTCTTCTAATTGGTGAAGGTTCCAATCCTAAGAAAAGGAAGAAGAACCCTTCCAAGAAGAAGAAAGTTGGTGAGAAAAAGCCGGTTCCACTAAAAGCTGAAGACCCCAAGAGCAAAGCTGTTTGCTTTCACTGTAACAAGGTGGGGCACTGGAAGAGGAACTGCAATGTTTACCTTGCAGAATTGAAGAAGAAGAAGTGTAGTGAGACTACCGCTTTTGATTCAGGTATGTTCATGATCGAAATTAATATGTCACTAAGTCAAATTTCTACTTGGGTATTAGATACCGCCTATGGTTCTCATATTTGCAATTCGTTGCAGGGACTAAAGAGAAGTAGGACTCTTGAAGAAGAAGAGGTGATTCTACGGATGGGAAATGGAGCAAGAGTTGCTGCTGAAGCTGTAGGATCATTTCATTTACATATGCCTACGGGCAAGACTATTGTTCTAAATAATTGTTACTTTGTTCCCTCGATTGTGAGGAATATTATTTCTTTTCCATGTTAGACTTGGCTGAATTTTCGTTTGTTATTCAGAATAATAAATGTTCAATTCTTAGAGATAACATTCTTTATGGAAGTGGTATTTTAAACAATGGTCTGTATGTATGTGACGTAGAGCATAATTTACTAAAAATTGAACATACTAATAAAAGAAAAAGGGATGATGAAAATCTCACTTTCTTGTGGCACTGCGGACTTGGTCATATTAGTGAAAATAGACTGCGGACATTGCATAAGGAAGGGTTACTTGACCCCTTTGATTTTGAATCATATCCTACATGCGAGTCTTGTCTATTGGGTAAAATGACCAAATCTCTATTTAGTGGACATGGAGAGAGGGCTGCAGATTTACTAGGATTGGTACACACAGATGTATGTGGACCAATGTCTACGCAAGCCATGGGTGGATTTTCATTTCATTGCTTTCATAGATCATAGATCTAGATTCAGATATGTGTATTTGATGAAACACAAGTCTGAAGCCTTTGAAAAGTTCAAAGAATATAAGTATGAAGTGGAGAAACAAACCAAACATAGTATTATAACTCTTCGATCAGATCGAGGTGGTGAATACTTGAATGGAGAGTTTCTAGCTTATCTCAAAGAAAATGGTATAGTCTCCCATTGGACTCTTCCATATACTCCACAGTTGAATGGGGTATCTGAAAGGAGAAATCGAACTTTGTTAGATATGGTTCGGTCCATGATGAGCTATGCGAATCTACCAGTATTCCTGTGGGGTTATGCATTGGAAACCTCAGCATATTTACTGAATAAGGTGCCTTCCAAATCTGTTCCTCAAACTCCATATGAGATATGGAAAGAAAGGAAACCGAGTCTTAAACACGTTAAGATTTGGGGATATCTAGCTTATGTCAAGAAAGTTGACCCAGAGAAGCTGGAATCTCGATCTGTAAAATATAATTTTGTGGGATATCCTAAAGAGACTTTAGGGTATTACTTTTACACCGATCATCGGGTGTTTGTCTCCAGACATGCTACCTTCTTGGAAAAGCAGTTTATCCTTGAAGGAAACAGTGGGAGCAAAATTGAACTTGATGAAGTTCAAGAAGCATAAACTACTATGGATCAAGTGGAAACACCTGTTCAGACTGAATAACCTTCTGTGGAACAGCCAATCCATAGGTCAGGGAGAGTGTCTCGCCAACCTGAGAGGTATTATGGCCTTGTCATTGAGAATGACAATGAGTTGTCAATCATTGATGATGACGACCCTGTGACCTATAATGAGGCTATGAGTAGTGTTGAATCAGAGAAATGGTATAGTGCCATGAAATCCGAAATGGAATCTATGTATACCAACCAAGTATGGACTCTGGTTGAGGCGCCTGAAGGTATTAAGCCTATTGGGTGCAAGTGGGTATACAAAAGAAAGATTGGAGCAGATGGGCAGGTGGAGACCTATAAGGCCAGGCTCGTGGCAACAGGATTCAGACAAAGGCAAGGGATTGACTTTGATGAAACTTTTTTTCCTGTAGCCCTGTTAAAATCAATTCGGATTTTGCTTGCGATTACTGCTTACTACGACTATGAGATCTGGCAAATGGACGTGAAAATGACCTTCCTCAATGGGAAACTGGAAGAGGAAGTGTATATGATACAGCCAGAGGGTTTTCTTTCCAAGGGAAATGAACACCTAGTGTGTAAGCTGTTGCGAACCATATATGGTTTAAAGCAAGCTTCTCGTAGATGGAACATCCGTTTTGATGAGACAATCAAAGAGTTTGGTTTTATCAAAAACATAGATGAACCATGTGTCTACAAAAAGGTTAGTGGGAGCGCGGTAACATTTCTTGTATTATATTAAAAGAGGAGACCTCAAGATAGTTGACACATATAACAACGTGGTAGACCCACTCACAAAGCCATTTTCTCAAAGTCACTTTGATCGTCATAAAGACAAGATGGGTATTAGATACCAGAGTGATTGGCTTTAGTACAAGTGGGAGATTGAAAGAGATGTGTCCTAAGTCCAATCATGTATGATGTTTTAGGAATAACTTTTATGTAATCTGTTTTGATTTCATTGATATTAATAAAAGACTTATTTTGGTTTTATTGCGGGCTTTATCTATTTAAGTGTTTAAATAAGATATACCATACTTTAGAGTAAAGCTTTTTATGGATTATGATGAGATCATAATAATGAGACCTAAAAGATGATAACTCTAAACTTAAATATTTCCTGGTCGTAGGATTACTAACTGGTAATTAGTAATCCGCAAAGATCGGTACATACTATGTTTACTTCATTATGAAGGATGTCTGTTCTCATAGACATTTGTATGGTGACACTATAGCTAGTATGTAGGTGTTTATTATAGAATAAGTTCACTAAACATGACTCACACAGCTGAACAACTGATGGAGTTCACTCACGTGTCAGCAGTTGTTCACATAGTGATAGTTGCACAAGTATCCTTAGACTTGAGGTCATCATAGTCATCTTGTGTACACTGAACTATGCTTTGGTTTAGTTCTTAGTCTCCAGGGACAATTATAAGGGCTCTATTGGTATAGGAATTTGTACACGAAGATAGTGTATGATCAATAAAGGATTTACCCCTTCCAGTGAAGGAAGAGAATGTTCAATGCTGATCCACTTATGCTAGTTCAGAAATCTCTGGCCAGAGTGAATGAAATTAGAAAGGAGTTTCTAATTTACATTAAATAGAACTAAGCATAGTGAATGGGAAAGAAAATGATTAAATAAGATAGGCTTGACACAAGTTCCATGCCTTGTATTTAATCGTGACATTGCAGGGTAGAAGGAATTGATTGTACGGTAACTACTCACTGAATAGGTTCTTGGTATTCTAAGCAGTGAATTTGTATTATCCGGATAGTCGCGATAT
This sequence comes from Apium graveolens, assembly GCF_009905375.1. Taxonomy (NCBI): domain Eukaryota; kingdom Viridiplantae; phylum Streptophyta; class Magnoliopsida; order Apiales; family Apiaceae; genus Apium; species Apium graveolens. Next base: position 233,011,445 of record NC_133653.1, read on the forward strand.
ACTGAGAAGTATCCCTCACGATGTAGAATAAATATGATTAATTAATTAATTAATCATATTTAATGAATTAGAGAATTTATATAAATAATGATAAAATAGTTTTATTATTATTTATTTCTACTACCGGCTTAATATTAAACCTACAGGGTCACACCATAAAAGATAATGATTTAATGGTGGAAGAATTAATTAATAATGGCTGGTAATTATTTATTTGTAAAATAAATATTAATTAGCATATTTAATAATTGATTAAATGAGATTTAATTAATTCTTAATATTATTAATTAAGAATTTAATTTTGGAAATTAAATCAAGTGAGAGAATTATTTTTTTAAAGTGTTTAGAAAAGGGATTAATGATTAAAAGGTGTTTTAATTATTAGTTAATTGGTTAATAAGAATAATCAATTAAAGGGTTAATAATAATAATATTTTTATGGAAAATTTTCAGCTGAAAATTTTGCCTATAAATATACTATTATAAACCCTATTTGCCTCAACCCAAATAATTAACCCTAATTCTAAAGTAGAACAAGAAGGAGGCAACTAATTCTCTCAACCTCCTCCTCCTCCACTACATTGATCTCTTGGTGGATACCGGTGGAGTGCTTCACACTTGAGGAGCAGCTGCTAGGGATTTTTCGTTCATCGTTCTTGGATCGCTATTAAAGACCTCCATCTTTTCATTAACGTAAAGCTTCTTAAGGTAAACATACTGAACTACGAATTAAATATTATTTTTCGCATGGATCCTGCGGAGGGTTTCGGTTTTTTTTTTAAAGATTTAAATTTACGTTTTCATTGCGTTTATGTGCTAAAAACCCTTCACTCTATGGACTAAAACAAGCTTCAAGGCCCTGATATGAAACACTTGCTCTATTTTTGTTAGAAATTGGTTTCACAAGAGGTACAATTGAAATAACTCTCTTTTATAAATACCATGCTAAGGACTTGTATTAGTACAGATATATGTTGATGATATCATTTTTGGATGTTCTAATGATAAACTTTGCGAGAGATTTGCAAAGCTAATACAGTCTAGATATAAAATGAGTATGATGGGAGAATCGAGTTATTTTCCGGGGTTACAAGTAAAATAGACTGATGAAGGAATCTTCATAAATCAATCCAAATACACCAGGAATTTGCTCAAAAGATTTGGAATGCAAGACAACTCAACTGTATCAACTCTCATAGCCACTGCAACCAAGTTAGATTTAAATACTGGTTCTTTAGTACATATAACTAACTACAGAGGTATGATTGGATCACTCCTATATTTGACTGCTAGTAGACCTGATATCATGTATGCTACCTGTCTTTGTGTAAGGTTCCAAGCTGATCCAAGGGAACCTCATCTATTAGATGTGAAAAGAATTTTTAAATATCTCAAAGGCACCATGAATCTGGGATTATGGTATACTACAGATTCAGATTTTAAGCTAACTGGATACTCAGATGCTGATTTTGCAGGATGCAAAATAGATAGGAAAAGCACTTCTGGAAGCTGCCAATTTCTTGGCGGTAGATTGGCTTTTTGGTACAGCAAGAAACAAAAGTCAATTTCCACATCAACTACAGAAGCTGAATAAATTACTACAGGAAGCTGTTGTGCTCAGATTCTATGGATGAAGAATCAGTTGCTGGATTATGGGTTAGACTATTCTGCTATTCCTATATATTGTGATAATCAAAGTGCTATTACAATGACAGGAAATCCAGTGCAACATTCAATGACTAAACACATCAGCATCAGTTACCATTTCATAAGGGAATATGTGGAAGAAGGTACAGTAGAATTGGTCTTTCTTCCAACGGATCAGCAATTAGCAGATATATTCACCGAGCCTCTCTGTGAAACTACTTTCACAATATTGGTGAATGAATTGGGAATGATATCAGGACATTTCTCAAACTCTGATAATTAAGAAATAACTATTGATAGTTAGAGTATGGTATCTTATCATTATGTATCAATACTTGTTAGTTATTGATAATTGTGTTAAAATTCTGATGCCATGCAAGCATGCAACTAATTTTATTCAGGTATTTGCATGATTAACTCTGATTATGTGTATAAGCTCTGATATTGGTCAAACCTGTTTTAACAAATAGATCCTGACATTAGTTGTTAAATTCTGATATTGGTCAAAGTAGTGTTTACTGATAAATCATGATAGTCTTGATTAAATACTGATAATGGTCAAACCTTGATTGACTATTATATTTCATTAATTATTTTGAATTTATTCAAAATAAATGGTTATTCAGTATTTTTAATTAACAGTGAGTTAGTGGAAAATCTTTTAATTACTTTCATGGGTTAGCTATTGTTGTAAGTTACTATCAAACATTTGAGTACTTACATTGGGAATAGGAATTTGAAGAGAGAGATTACTTTTTATTTACCTAAATACGCGTAATCATGTATATATGTTATGTTTAATTATTACATGGTTAATCAAATAGTCTTTTCAGTTTCTATCTCCTCTTCTATAAATACATACCCTCCACTTCCAAAACTTCTCACTATGTTTTCATACATCTTCTCTAAATCATCTCCATGAACTAAAACCGGTTTTATATTCGCACTGAGGGTGGAGTTTACTATCTCACTTTCAAGTTGGATGAGGGTCGTATCTATTATGACCCTTGGGGACTTAGAGTCAAAATTAACCACCAAATCTTTAATCCTCATGATGTTCCATCGTCGATCTATAAGCAACTGTCCTTTGAAAAGCAAGATGATCTCCAGTTCTTTCAACTGGAGACCATTCTTGAGGAGGAACGCCGGTCCAAAGAGGCCGAGAGGCGTAGGATTCAGGCTCACGAGCTGCAAGAGAACATAATTTCTCTTGCAACGATAATCTCGCGGATTTATCATCGTCAGGCGATGAGGGCAGAGCAGGCTGCAAAGAGGCAGAAGAAGAAAGAAGACTGAGTAGTTTAGATTTTGCTAGGATTTTATGTTTAAAATTCTACAAATCTTGTACTCGTCTTCTTAATATTAATGAAATATCTTTTGCCGTCTTTGATTTCTTAGTTGAATGAATGTTTATTGTTTTGTTTGTGCTTAAATTAGTACTGCATGTTTAATTACAACAAAAATTCAATTGTGCATGTGTACCACTAATCTCTGTTTGAGTTACATATGTTCAGTACAGTATAGTTTGAGCACAACATTACATGAAGCAGCTAATATCACAAAAGAAATTGATAAAAGGTTTAAATCTGATCTTATGAGAATTATGATCTTTGAGTGTTCTTGTTTATCAAAATGTCTTAACATATCTATGTTTCAAAAGTCTGATATTATGGAACAAGGCATACTATTTGAGACTTTCTTTTTATTTCATTGAAATTTATCAACATTCAATCTCAAAATCATATATCTTATATCTCAAATTTCTTCTTTAAAATGAAACACTTGAATCCAATCCTCAAATGTTGCAAAAATCAGGTGACATAGTTCTTAAAACTATGCTCACTAATCAGAAACAACATTAAGTTGGAAAGAGACTACATGCTGAGGTAGATCTTTTTTACACCAACAGAGACACAGGGGTTTTATCAGTTTTTACTAAAGACCCTATGAAAGCTTTCAATAACACATTCAAGTGTCAGTTCTTTGTAAGAAGATCAAGGTTTGAAACCATGGTACATGACAGTAACCTAGTCAAATCCTCTCTAAATCAAATGGAGGTTCTCATAATTTGTGAACAACAACTATCATAACCACAATTTTTGAATGTGAGTTTAATTATGATTTCAAATTCACAAGGTATAAATACTTTATTACTTCATCATCATTTATTCTAAATACCGATTTGGTATTTTCAGCATTTATTATTCATGTTATAAATCCTATTGGTATGATTATTTGTAGACCTTATTTAAGGACTACCTCTAGTTGTATGACCACATACCACCCTTCTTTAGCCACCTCTTATTTCTGTAGGACGAATTATCTAAGCTTTTATGTGAGTTGAATGAAAAGATTTAGAGCAAAATAGAATTAAAGAGAGGCATGATCCTTCCTGGCAAAAGGAGAGGTAGGTGAGAGATATGATTTAGTAATCCTTGTGAGGAAACCTTGACTATTAAAACATGAGTTGTGTGGTGTGAGGAGTAGTGAGACTACTTTAAAAGAATATAGAGATTAAGTGATAATTGTTATATTTTTCAGGTGCATAGAGTACAAAAGAAACAGCCGTTGAACAACAATTTGTTGATACTTTGATAAACTCTGATGTACCAAGTGCTGTTAATCTCCCTGCAGGTCTAAGTACTGATACTTTCTTGCAGTCCATTCAATCTACTATTCCACCACATGTAGCAATCCCTATTTTTGCTGAAAAATAATCCATACACTCTACTATTCCACAACCTGAAGTAATCCATGTTATTGCTGAAGATGTAGTAGCACAACGGTCCACTCATAAAGTTTCATCTGATTCAGGGTCACCACGGCAATCTACAGGAACTGAGGTTCTGGAAGTAAATTTAGAAGCTCCAGTTCATTTATCTACAATTCCTGAAGATGTGAAGTAAACTGCTGATGGTATTGAAGCTGCCGGATCACATACTGCACCAATTTCTGATTCTATCTTACATGTTGAAGCTGGTGATGAACTTTAGCAGATAGTTCGAGATCCAGTTGCAAAAGGAGAATCTAATGATGGTGAAGAAGCTAATATTTCTAATGCTCTTATAGATCCTGAGGATGATCTTTTCTTCCATGAAGATATGCCTACTCATGTGAGGCAACATAATCTGAAAGAGTTAGATGCGAAGAAGAAGCAAGATTATTTTGATGAAATCTAGAATGCTAAATGGAAAGATGCTACATATCCTATTTCCAGAACTCATATTGTGAACATCTACAAACAACTGAACAGAGAATTCAAAATCCTGATATGCTGACTCATCTGAAAGCATCTACTCTGGTTGTCAGATCCTTACAACAGGTCAAGAAGCAACTACTTCTCAAATCAATCAGATCAAAGAATATTGATTGCTTTAAGGCTAACTACTCATCAGGAAATTCAGAAGTAAATTGCACCAAATATTGCCAGACAAACTACAATTGAAGCTAATCAAGCTATATTGGAAGCTAAGCAAGTTCAAATGTCTGAACAACTTACAGAGGTACAGAATTCAATGGAGCTGATTTTTTCTCTACTGCTTGGTGATGATGCCAAAAAGGGGGAGAATATTGTTCAATCTAAATGAAAGCAACTGACATTGACAAATACCGATGATGAAAATCCTGATGGAGGTAATAAGGGGGGACAGAAGGATAGTGAAAGGAGAAGAGGTGAAGAGCTAGTTGAAATTAGTAATTCATCAAAAGCTATCACTAGGTCTCAATCTAGACAAGGTGGAGAAAGTAAGAAAAGTGAAAGAAGAGTTAGAGAACTGACTGTGACTATAATAACTCAACAAACTTTACAAGTCACAACTGCTCATGAAGGCCAAGTATTCTGGAGATGGAAGCTGGTGTAGAATCAAGTGAATATCTTCAAACTCTAAAAGTAAAAGGAAGAAAGACAACTCTATTCTATAAAGATCGAAAGATTCAAGCATTTGACTCTGAGGTGAGTAGAAGAATCTTTGAAAAAGAAAATCATGGAGTTGATCTAGAACAACTAAGGCAAATGGAGGAAGATTTCAAGAATTCCAAGAAAACAACAAATACTAATACTGCTGTTATCTCTCAAGATCTTTATGAAGATGATCCTTATAACCGACCAACCAAAGGGACAGTCATAAGGGAGGTAAGTCAGACAGAGGGTGAAATATCTCTCAGATCTCAAGCAATCTTAACTGCTGACAGGAAGCATAAAGGGAAAGAGAAGATAGGAGAGAAGTCAAAGCTTTTAAAGCCTAAAGCCAAACCTGTTACAAAGAAGAAATTAGTATGTAAGGAAACTAGATCACAAATACTGATAGATCCAATCTATATAGTTGCTCAATCTTTTGATACTGATGAAATTGCTGAAGAAGAAGAAGTCAGTCAAGCTCGCCAAAGAAGGAAGATCCATGGAGCTGACTGGGTTGAAAAGTTGAAATTAACCTCTGACATTGCTCAAGTTAATAAAGAAGAAGTTGTTATTCAACCAATCACAACCTCTGATTTTACTCATGTTGATGATTTTTCAAACCCAATTCAAGCTAATTTATCAAATCCTGATTCTGAAGACATAGTCCCTAATAAGCCAGAATTTAATCTTGAAGAGAAGAAGAAGCTACTATGGGGAAGCAAACCAGCACCTAGAAGAGATTCTTCTAAAACATTAAAGAAGATTTACAGTGGAAGTTCTCACTCTAGAAGACCTAGAATCACAAGTAGTCTGGGAAGGTTAAATGTTGATCCATTTATAAGAGATGCTTTGATTCTAATAAAGCATGCTAATTTGACAGAAATTGGAGACAATGTGATGCTTGAAGACTTAGAGAAGATCATATCAGTGCAAATTGTTATTGATCGTGTTGAAGAGAAAATAATTTATTCTCCGGAGTCTGGGAGAAACTTAAGGTTGACACAAGAACAGTTAAGAGACAAACTATGGTAGGAATTGGAACTTATAGCTACAATTCTCAAGGTAACTAATTTTGTAACTGCCAGATGATCTGCATTCATAAAGAAACTGATATAGTTAAAGCAGAGAGAAACGCCTTATAAATCTAACTACATTCCAAAGTACATTGATCAAACTGAATATGCTGTTGATATGCCTATTGGAGGAGCCAAGATAGATATGATTCTATGGACTAAAGTTTTAACCTTTAATCCTGATGGAAAGTTAATTGGATTCTTGAAGCTGGATAATCTATCTCTTGGAAATTCAAAGTTACATAATCTCAAGGCTGCCATCTATCAGAATGATGAATAAACAGATGAACTAAAAGAATATAAACAGAGGATGCAATGGTATTTGGATATAATGGAAGAAAATATGCTGATGAAGTTTCTTGAAGATTTTCCAGACTGTGTTAGAGTTCAGAATGAAGAGTAAAGTCCGATATTCGCTGAAGTAAGAAAGAATATGTTTACTTTATTTCTGCATTTAGATAGTTTTGACATCATCAATTGGAACTTGTACATATTTTTATAATGCACAAGTTAGGGGAGATTGTTAGATATAATTGATGATATCTGGACAGAAACTATCAGAATTTCTTATCAGGACTTATATCAGTATTTACTGGAGAGTGACATCATCAGTACTTATATCAGTACTTGATGATCAACAGATGATGTCATCAGTATTTGTCACTTTAGTAGATATTCGAGGAGGAAAAGGGAAGCAGAAATTCAAGGCGGTGAAGAACTTTATCTCAGAAGCAATCATACATAGATATGTAATAGGTTTCCTTATTGTAATAGAATATGATTCCTTATTGATTATGTAAATGTGCTCTATATAAAGCACATATTAGGTTCATGCTATAAACATTACGAACATTGTTATATCATTCGCATAACCTAGCACATCTCAAATATATTTGTTCATCCTTTTGAGAGAGTACATTTGTAATCAGTTTTTATCTGTTAATATAAAAAAGTTGATTATGTTGAAGCTTTGTCAAATTATTTGTATAAACTGTATTCACCCCCCCCCCTCTACAGTTGATTACGGACCTAACATAGGTGATGGTTCTACCTCCATACCCTCTACCTCAAACACATCTCACCAAACACATGTCCCAAACACCTCAAACACAACTGATCAACCTTCTACCTCAAACACCAACCCTCACACCTAATAGCTCAATGGCTGCAAGATGTTCAAGCCCAACCAACAACTATTAATGATCTTTTGGTTGAGCAACTTGCAGGCCTAGCTAATATCACCCAACAACTATTCACTACAGATATGTCAAACCAAGACTATCAAGCAATACTACTATCTTACAAAGAGGATGTTGAAGAGTAACAGGATAATATTACAGATGAATCAGATGGTAATGTGGATGCATGGCTCTCCAAGGACTTACCACAACTATGGAGGAGGCCTTGGCAAAGTTTAGAGAAGAATATGTGACCATTGTGGGAAGCAATGCTAAGTTTCTCACTCCCCAAGAAGTATATGATGCTGTGAAAAAAGGTGTACAAAGCACAATTGAAGGCCTTTCATCACATTGGAAGAGCTATGGAAAACACTCTGGGCAAGCATCAAGCTGAAGTAAAGAAAATGGTTAATGATAGGATTGATGAGCTGATGCCAACATTTCAAGATATCAAGACCAAGTTCAATAGATTTTCTTGATAGGCTTCAAGCCCTCTCTCTAACCCCAGTGGAAGAAAGTGTGTCTAAGTTGAGAGAGTCTTTTAAAGCATTGCATGAAGTGATCCAGAAATAAATTACTCAGAATAATGACTCAAAGGTCAAGCTGGATCAACTTTACAAAGCTAGGTTTGAACCTTCAGCCTTGGTCATAGAGGTGGTCAGGAATGCTGTACAAAATTATGTTGGTATACTTTGGCAACATCAAGTTTACAATAATATATGTTTACATCAACCAACCTACAAATCCAAAACTTGTAAGCTCAAATCTCAACTCTAAAGTCTTTAAACAACCCTTTGTCAACTCCAGTCTCCAAATTGACATCTTTGGTGCACATTCAACAACAGGATATAAAGTCTATTGTAGACTCCCATAAACACCTTCAAATGCAAAATTCTGTATCCTTGGGAGCTATTATGGGAGCTTTAAACATTCCTCTTCCAGCATTGCCAGAAGCAGTTAGACATGAACGTCCTCATATTCTAATCTTTCCTGCTACCAAGAATAAGAGGGAGATAGAAGCTAGACTGCTAAAATCATCCATCCAAGCCACAGTTCAAACAAGTCAAGATGATGTTGGGGTAGAAAGACTACAGAAAGCAGCTGAGAGACCCTGCTTGGACAAAGAATTTGATGAATTGCTCAGGGCTCTCAGAGTTTCTCTAACCAACAACTTTTTCATCTACAAAAAAGCTTTGGACATAAATATCAATTTTCTAAAGGTGATAATAGTGATAAAAAAGAACTTCCAAGAGAAGAGGATTGTTGCAAATATAAATGACTCAGGTGTGGATATATGTATGCAGGTGTCTCTTACTTATCTCCAATCTAGAAGAGCATCTGAGTTGGACATCCTAATTAACAAGGTGAACATGGTGATTTCAGAGGACACTCTCTTGCTAAATGAACTCAAGAGGGCTTAAGTAGCTGCTTTTCCAGAAGCATATCTTCAACCTAGAAAAGGATTGACCTACATATTTTCATCAACCAAAAGGTGCAAACATTTCATGATTCCAAAGCACTATCATGGGGAACTTGAGGTTGATAATGACCCTAGAGACTGACTTAAAAAGTAAGAAGAGTAAGACTGTAGAAGATGAAGAAATGATCAAGATCTCGGGGAGATATTTGAGGAATGCTGATAACATGTTGCCTAGAACTCAAATTAATACTAAAGATGACTTGGATGATGATGATGAGCAGAAGAAGGATGAGCAAAAATATTCTGGCTGAAATCTAAGTTAGTCTTCTAAAGAAACTGGCAACAAGGTGTATGAGAAGAAAGATAATGGAAAGAAGAAGAAGAGGAGAGATGGAGAAGGGGAAAAAGAAATAAAATGTCCAGGAAATAAAAGTTTCACAAATCCAACCAACTCAGACCTTCAAGCCAAGACAAACAAATAATCAACCAATTTAACCTCAAAAACCCAAGTACCTATTCAAGCAAACTGCAAACTCTTTAGTCAGGATACCTATCAAAGCCATCCAAGACACATTAAAGAAAATATCAAAACCTCCTTCATTCAAACCACCAACCAAAACTTATTTCAAAACTACATGAAGAAAACCAAGAAAAATCACAGCAGAAAATGGAGTTGTTTGGAATTGTTTTAATCATGAAGATTTTATACCAATCTCAAGGAGCATAACAAATGAAGAGTATCTCCAACAACAAGCTAAAGAGATAGTCAGAGTTTGGGTTATCTCTTCGAGTGAAGTCAGAATTTATAACAAGGATGGCTCATTTATCTTGCTGATTAGAGATGTTATGGAAAATACTTCTACTGTAGAACTGATGAGGGTGATTAGTTTGATGAATGCAAGGGACTCTAATACAAGAATGTGGAAGGCTATGATGTCTAAAAGGCTGAGAGAAATAAATAAAAGGCATGCAAGAATAAAGGCTGAGAGGGAGGAAAGGGAAAGGCAGTATGCCATGGAGATTTAAATGTTTGAACAAAGATCAAATGAGCTCAAGGCAAGGGGGTGAGTAGAATCTCAGAAGATGGACACATTTTGAATATTCAAGTTGGCAGATTTTCAAGATTCAGTGTCAATTATCTCAACAATTACTCATCAGATGAATGGCTCAAACTGGTGGAAGCTTTGAGAGGGACATAAATTATTGAAGAACTTCAAGTGCTAGTAAATCTTAAGGACCTCATCAAGAAACAAACTGGTTATGTGAAATTCAACCGATGGATGTAATTTTAAACATATGTAATTAATCAATTTATAAAAAGTGTAATTTGTTATTTAACCCGTCAATTTAATGTATTTGATTTTAGCTTGGGGATAGTCTTGTTATCAGGCATGAATTTGTGATAAGCAATCTTCTCACAAATTGGGGGAGATTGTTGTGCAAGACATGCCTGAATGATAACAAGACTAAGTCACATTGAAAACCTTAAGATTAAGTTGTATGATAATATATATATATATATGTATTATGTATTGTATTTCTTGAGTCTGTAAAAATGATTAGTAGATTAGACTTGGGGATTTTTCTGTGACAGTTTCAAGCTAAGGAATAAATTCTAGAAAAAGATCAAGTCATGATCATGCTTTAGAGAAAATATGTAGAAGTTTGGAGTGGAATAAAGTTGTTCTGTGAAAAATGTTCCAAGTCAAGGTATCGACAAGTCACAAATTAAGTTATATCGAGAAGTCACTCGAGAAGTCCAAAATGACTTGTAGATAAGTCCAAAATGGCTTATAGAGAAGTCTCAGAGATATCGACAAGTCAAATGAAGATGCAGAGAACTGGAAATATCGACAAGTCATTTTTGCATGTAGAGAACTCAGAGATATTGACAAGTTAAATGAAGATGTGAAGAATTGGAGATATTGACAAGTCAATTTTTCATATAGAGGTCTCAGAGATATCGATAAGTCAAATTATGAATATAGAGATCTCAGAGATATCGACAAGTCATTTATACATGTAGAGATCTTAGACATATTGACAAGTCATTTCACACGCAAGGATCTAGAGACCTTGATAAGTCAAGTATACCTATAGAGAACTCAGAGATCTCGATAAGTCATTATACTTATCTATATGTCACTTCTCTATAGAACAAATTGGAGATCTCGATATACTTCTCAAATTCAGAATACAGATAAGTTCAAGATTCAAGATTATCAGTCAACAAACAATTCATTCACTGGATTGGAAAAGTCTACAAAGCAGCTTGAAGAATACAATATCAAGGGATAAGATTACCTGGACAAAGGATAGTCACAGACCTGCAAGATTCTGCACAGATTTGCTAACATCTGTAAAAGAAATAGACAAGGTTGCTTTAGAAATTGGTTTAGTACATTTTAGTGCAAGTTTTGTAAACTTGTGTTGCTAGTCTATAAAGAATGCACGGGTCCTTAGTTCACAGTAACAAAAAGAGATCTACATTTCTTGTATTCTCTCAAGAAAGAAGCTGAGTTCTTATTTTCATAAGAACACAGATTTGTAGAAAGACAAGCTTGATTATTACAGTTAAGTGAGTTTTTGATATATTGTGTTTTTGTTCATTCTGTTAAACATAATATCTACATTTCTAAACTGCTTTTTTCAAACCAAAATCCATTAAGCTTAAAATGAAAAAAATTCAAAAACACATTCACCCCTATGTGTTACACTTTAAAGCATTCAAAATCTTACAATATTTACATATATATATTTATATAATACACACACATAATATATATTTATGTATATATAAATATAATACAAACACACACATAAGCTTTAAGTTATATCATTTATAAAACATATGATCATATTGTTGTTTGGTTGCGTCAAAATGATATATAAAATAGATAGTCTCGATAAGGTTTCCGTATCGAATGCAACCAGAAGGTGTCTGGCATGTCCTAAGATGCGTGTTTGTTAATACTGAAAACGCAAAAGGGGATGAACTATTAATGTCAAGAATAAAACATAAAAAGACTTAAATTTAAATAATAATTATAAAACAAAATTATACGTGGACAAACTTCTATATCTGCATTCATTCAAACAACCATAAACATTTTTATGGTAAACTTAATGGATCGCCCTCAGCAGTGGCGAGTAATACCACTGCACATGTTGTTTCATCTTATAATCAAATATCGAGGAACATATATGTTGGGCTTGCTGAGCAGACCTAACTCTACATTAGTATGATATTGTCCGCTTTGGGCCGAGCCCGCATGGGTTTGTTTTTGGGCACCTCCCAAAAGGCCTCATACTAGTGGAGTTATCTGGCTGCTTATATTCTAGTAAACTGCCTCTCCCACAAACGAAGTGGGACAACTCCTAACAATCTCCCCCTTCACATATCGGGCCTGACACCTGTCGATTCTGCCACCTGATTATGTGATTTGCTCCCCTGGACCCATACTGGAATCCTTCTGGCATTCTGACTCCCCCTAGATCCATACTGGAAGGCTCACCTGCTTTTTCCTTGAGCTTATTATGGAAGCCCAACTAAGATTGTTATGGACTGTTACAACCTGAAGATCTGATACCACTTGTTGCGCTTGCTGAGCAGACCTAACTCCACATTAGTATGATATTGTCCGCTTTGGGTCGAGCCCGCACGGGTTTGTTTTTGGGCACCTCCCAAAAGACCTCATACTAGTGGAGTTATCAGGTTGCTTATATTCTAGCAAACTGCCCCTCCCACAAATGATGTGGGACAACTCCTAACAATATCTTGTACTAATGCTATCACACCCCAAAAATTAATTTTCATACATAAACAAATATATCATCCTTATGGTGAGAAACAAAACGGATATACAATTAACAACCGAAGTTAAAATAACATCAATTCGAACAATATAAACTATGCCCGTGCATTGCACGAGGTAGTGAAGATTTAAAGCAATAGCAAAGTATACTACTCAGAATTTATTAAAATTTATGCGTACTATATTCGAATATCTAGTATACAAAAAATACAATTTTAACATATTTAAATGATAATAAACTATAATATCTATTACTATTATATAAAAGATGAAATATTGAAAGTTTTGGTATGGTACCTATTTTTTGGTACACGTTGTATTTACATAATTACCCAGGCTAATAAACTTTTCATTGATTATAATAAATTAATATTAAAGTAAATAGTAAGATAGTGTTACATTCGATAAAATTAGCCCATATCAACTCGAACTGGGTCTTAAACTAATAAGCAGTCCTATATTTCGGGCAAAATCAATTTTTACTTATATTATTTTTATCACCCGTGTGTTGCTTCTTGATTGCCTAGGCTGTTCTCCTCTCCGAACATGAGCCAAAAAAACTACGACACGACAACACCTAGATAACAATTCAAACTCCCTTTCATTGAGGTTAGAGATGCACAAAAGGCCCACCGGACCGGGCTTTGACCGGGTCTTAAAAAGCCCGGGCTTTGACCAGGCCGGGCATTTCGGGCTTTGATTTTGACCGGGCCGGGCCGGGCTTTCCGAAAATGTCAGAGCCCATTTGGGCCCTCGAGGCAGGCCTAACCAGGCTTTTTTCGGGCCGGATCGGATCGGGCCGGGCTTTTTTCTAATTTAAAGCGGATCGAGTATTATTAGAGATTCCGAAGAATATATATGTTAGCAAATAGATCATCGTAAAAATGTATTAGTTTATATAAAATATTTTATGAAAACATTACTTCGTTGAAAACATTTAAGCTCGGCAAAAAATAAACATGTTTATAGAATAATATGTTTTATCATTGTTATGATAACAATGATATCCAAATATATATAGTGTACTTATTATATCTTCTTTCATTATTTATGCAACGAAGTATATAAATAACATTATTAATCACAAATACGTAAATATAAATGAGTTTAAAGTATTATTTATATTTATAGTAAATATGAATTTATAAATATATAAGAAAATGTATTAGAATAATCAGATTATAACCGGGCTTTTTTGGGCTTTTAATCGGGTCGGGCCGGGCCAAAGCCCGGGCTTTTAACCGGGCCGGGCTTTGCCTAAAAATATAGGGCCCGTCGAGGCCCGAAGCCCGGGCCGGGCTTTGACCGGATCGGGCCGGACCAGATTCTCGGGCCCGGGCTTTTTGTGCATCTGTAATTAAGGTACATAATCACCGCAGTATAATCTTAAATATATAACGTGAAAAAAGGAGACTTGTAAAAAACAAAGGAAAGTTGTTTTCTTTCAATTTCACATATGTTTATGAAAAATACTTACACGTGGATTCTTAATTTTCTTTTAAAAAAAATAATTTATAATATCACTTTATCGATATAATAATACCTCTATTTCTAAAATACTAATATATATACACACACAAATTATCGATCTATACAATATTATAATAGATAAATTATTAAAAATTTGATTGTCATGATCTGTTTTTTGTACATGGTGATTTTATCAAATTACCCTTACTTATAAGTTTTTATAGTCGATCGACAAATTACAATTCTAATTATAATTATAATTAAAATAGAAGTCAATTTCCTCTGTAAGTTGAATCGAACTTTTTATTAAGAATTATTGAAAATTTGATTGTCGGTACCTATTTTTGTACATGGTGATTTTATCAAATTACCCTTACTTATAAATTTTTATGGTCGATCGTTAAATTCTAATTCTAATTCTATTTATAATTAATATAGAAGTCAATTTCCTCTATAAATTGAATTCTAATTCATATCGAACTTTTTATTATTCTAATTGATATAAAAATAAACCTCAATTTAAATTCTAATTTGTCGATCTATACAATCTATCTATTTATTTATGTGTTACTGTTATATAAAAGACGAAATATTGAAAGTTTCGTTATTGTACCTATTTTTTGGTACACGATGAATTTACCTAATTACCCTTATTAATATAAGTACTGATAACCCAGGTTAAAAAAGATTATCCAATCAAACTGATCTAAAACAAGATTATAATTATATTAATTGGTTGGTAGGAATGACAACCCGAGATAGAAAAAAATAATACATTATTCATAAATGTTTAAACAACATTATACTGCTAATACGGGTTACAAAAATAAATAAAAATTTAAATATCCGGTTAAAACACAATGATAAATACTATTGGTGTGTTTTAAAATAATATATAGTTATAGTACTCATCCGGGCTGTTATGGAATAAAACTAATATATAATTGTTGTATTTATTACTAAGGAACGTGAGCTTCGAGGCTCGATTTGACTGCTCTTGTATTTCGTGACTCAATTTGCCTTAACAAGATGCCTACGTACCTTGATGATTGTCAAGGATCAAGTCAAAAAACGTAGTTCTGATCTGTGGGGTGAGGCCCCTTATATAAATGTTGGGAGTCCTTGAATTGGACTTGGTATAGGAGACTTGGTGGTCAAGTCTCTGAATTAGGATAGACTTAGGAGTCCTAGGAAGTAGGAAGCTGATTCCTTATCCTATGAGGTTCCTTGGAGGCCAATCGACAAGGATTTACATCCCCACTAGGACTTATCTTAATAGCTGTTTTTCTCCCTTATTAATTAATTACGAAATTAATTAATAATCAGGGTTTTGGGCCTTCTTTGTTCCATCAGGCCTGATCTGGTCCATCAGGCCTGATCAATGTGGTAACCTTTTTGGTCTGAATATCATACATCTTCCTATTGGGCCTAGCAGCCCACACCTCTTACAATCAATGTAATATTTAATTATACAATCAGGATTTATTTATCCCTATCATTTGCCCCCCAACTTTTGGAAACATTGATTAGGTTTCGCAAAAGTTAAGTCTATTCATTCCCTTACAGGGTTTCGTTTTTGCGTAAAGTGTAGAGCGACCTACACGTTTACAATAATTTTTCCTTTATTCCTTTTATTCAGGAATTATTTTAATTTCCAGGAATTTTTCCCTTAATTCTGGGATTTTTCCCTAATTTTCTGGATTTTTCCCTTAATTTCTGGGATTTATCCTTAATTTTCTGGATTTTCCCCTTATACCAACATTTTTCAGAAAATATTTTAAGAAATTTCCTTATTTTTCTGTAATTTTCCTCAATTTTCTGGATTAAAATCGATCAGGATGTATACCAAATCGATCAGGATTCCTGATCGATTTCGATCAGGATCCTGATCGGACTAGCTCAGAAAGTAACACTCTGGTCGATTGAATCTTTGACCAGGATCTGTGCAGAATCGATCAGGATTCCTGATCGATTTCGATCAGGATTCTGATCGAACTAGCCTTCAAAGTGACACTCTAGTCGATTGAATCTTCGACCATGATCTGTGCAGAATCGATCAGGATTCCTGATCGATTTCGATCAGGATTCTGATCGAACTAAGTGAACTTCTACCCTCCTGATCGAATAAAATATCGATCAGGATTTTCTCTTTTGTCGATCAGGACTCTGATCGAACTGAGTGAATTTCTACCCTTTTGATCGAATGAAATATCGATCAGGATTTTCTCTTTTATCGATCAGGATTCTGATCGAACTGAGTGAATTTCTACCCTTTTGATCGAATGAAATATCGATCAGGATTTTCTCTTTTTTCGATCAGGACTCTGATCGAACTAAGTGGATTTCTACCCTTTTGATCGAATGAAATATCGATCAGGATTTTCTCTTTTGTCCATCAGGACTCTGATCGAACTGAGTGAATTTTTACCCTTTTGATCGAATGAAATATCGATCAGGATCCTTTTTTGTGTCGATCAGGACTCTAGTCGAATCATTTTAAGATTCTGGTCGATTTTTGACCCTTCATTTTCCATTGGAGCTTCTAGATTATTCCAGACACTTCTTGTAAATGGGCTTTTTAAGTTGGGCTTGGCTACATGGGCCTAAAAACGCCTCGTATTCCGAGCTTTTCGCTTATATAAGTGAAGTGTGAAGTGAGAATCCTCACTTCACTCCTCATTTCTCAAACTTCCTCTCAAAATTCTCTCTAGAGTTCCCTCTTTAAGAAGGTGATTTTCGGCGACTTCAGCCACCGCAGCTCCACCTTTCTCAAGTTTTTTCTGGGTTTCAAGCATTCAACCGAAGCATATCAATGGCGGATCGTGACTTGGCTCGTTTGGGGAAGATGAATGTTTCTAAGAGAGGTACAAACATTCAAATTCAATCTCTGTATACTTCCTTAATTGATATGATTAACTCTAGAGGTGATGAATATCCCTCTCTATCTGAGTTAGATTCGTATAACCATGGTAACACCTTTCATGAGTTAAATGGTAGAATCGAGTCCATGAATACCATGTATAGACTTCCACCCTACCTTAGGATTACTCCAGCCGCCCCTGGGATAGGACATGTAACTGGGAGGGGGATACCCTGTTTATTTATCGAGGATCCCTGACCGCGGGTCTTAGGTTCCCATTCCATGAATTTATTCCTCATTTACTTGCTGATGTACAAATCAACCCTTGTCAACTCCCTCCTAACGCCTAGAGGAACATTATCTGTTTTATGGTCCTTTGTCTTAGAAATAATTTTCCTCTTTCCGTAGCTGTCTTTAGGAAAGTTTTCCAATTCTATAATAGCTCCATGAGTCAACCGGGCTGGGTTTTAATTCGTCAACGGCCCAAAATCCCCCATATCTTTGATAGTAATTCTATAGTTGAGAACAACCCCAAATGGAGGGATGAGTTTGTTAGGCTGGCCTGGGCTGGGGGTGATTGGGCCACACTCTTCCGTAGGCCCTTTTGTAAAGTGTCAGATGGGAGTCCAGGTAGCATCAGGTTAACTGATGAGGAGGAGGTGGCCTATCAAGCCTTAATTTTAGATGATGGGAAAATAGACACCTGGACCCTTTTAGAGGAGTTTTCCTTGAAGAAAGTTGGTCTCTCTCAGGCCAGTGATAAGGGTAAATTTATAAATGCGTATCTATTTTTCCTTCCCTTTAATTGTAACTTTTTTATCTTCTGCAATTTAATATTCATTCTATTTTTTCTTTCAGCTTGTGAGGCTATTAATAACGTCAACAGGCCCAAGGAAGGGGAATCTGGCCGCCAGAAGAGGGCCAAGCTAAACAGGGACCCCAGGAGCAAGCCTGATGCTCCTGCTTTCCTTAAGCCCCATGTCCCGGTGGTCGAGCTAGGGGACGATGTGGATCCTCCACTTAAGGCACATTCCTTCAGGCCTAACTGGGGCTTTAGGAGGAGCGATACGGTGGTTGGATCCACCAAACATGCTAAGGATTGGTCGTACCATTCCATCACTCCCCATGATTTCACTGACATTGTTACGGGGAGTGATATCGAGACTATTGAGCTTCTGGGTTCTCAGGCTCAAGCTGCGGTAACTTTCTACTTTCTTTTTTCTTTGAATTCCAACTTTCTCGTATTTCAATGAACTTGTAACACCCCCAAATCCGGGGTCGGGGATCCGGGTTGTCACGAGTTCCATTTCCCTTAATAACACCCAATCTTAATAAACAATCAACTACTCTGTACTGTGACCCCATAATAAACACACACACCACAAGTTATAGTCTCAGAGATGAATATCCAAAAATAACACGAGTCATTTTATTCCAAAATTATATGCCATTTCACCTTAAAAGGGTTTCTGAATAAATTTACATTTCTTTGCCATTATTACAATTCATATAGATACATAAGTCTGGTACATCAGAAGTTAAAAGTCTAGCCTATTGGTAATTTCTACCTCAGCTACAGCGGCATCAACGCTTCCAGAAAA
Source organism: Apium graveolens (assembly GCF_009905375.1). NCBI lineage: Eukaryota > Viridiplantae > Streptophyta > Magnoliopsida > Apiales > Apiaceae > Apium > Apium graveolens. The sequence continues at coordinate 233,030,407 of NC_133653.1, forward strand.
CTGCAGAACGTTTTCTAACCGCTTGCGAATTGGAAGCTTGGCCATGTTCATCTTTTCTATCTGTTGTTGTGTGATGAAAGAAGAAAGCAAGGTTGAGCAACAAGCCCACCAAAATAATATGTATAATGATTAACAATATATGAGCATTCTCATAGTACTCATGAAAGTCTTGGTCAAAAGAAATGAACCAAGTTTGATATCTTAATGCGATGAAGTCGCACAATATTCCGTATATATACATATATACTTTTCAAAATCTTGGAAGTCCTCTTCCATGCATAATACACACAGAGTTCTAGTGTATAATTGTATAAAAATATCATTACAAGGTGATCTCATATATCTAACCTTGTCTCAACATTTTTCTGAAACCTTTGTCATTCATAAGACAATCATTAACTAGATATAAGTTTAAAAGATGAAGTTACAAGATACTCCAATATACTTATATCTTTTCCGAATACTACTTGAACTACCACCGTTCAATGTATAAATAGTTCATCCCATAGATTAAGCTACAAGACAAAACTTGTATAGAATCAATCTTTAAAATATCATCAAAATAAAATGAAGTTACGAGATACTTCATTTGATGCAAACATCATTTTGAAAACTTGACCCTGCCAACACTCAACAATCGCCCAACCGTAGCCTTTCCATCGAAGTGCTCAGGGTAGTGTTGCAGAAATATCCAACTGGATGATGAACTCATTACGGGAGTTTGCCGCGCCAGGAAGACCACTTACGATGATCAGTCGTAGTAGTACAACCCCACCATTTTCTACATATAGAGGAGAACCTGTCGGATTTACTTGTCAACCGAACACTGGACTCCTAAGGAATGTACCGTCTTAGCGGAACTTCCAGGCCATTTGGGCCAATATAATAAGGCTGGGCCGGCGCCACTCGACCACTTATGCCACTCCTAGTAAAAATGAAATCTATGACTCTGAAATGTAAAGCTCGTCCTCACTTTCCCCAAGTAGAAACTTGTTGATACGGCTCCACCAAGAAGTCGTATCTAGTTGGAAAGGACAACTCACCGATATTTCCCAGGCGATGCCTGTTAATGGATTAACTTGTTCCAAGAATTTTACTTCCCGAGTGTTGGGTAAGTAATCAAAAACTCTTTTATCAAAATAGCAACCTTGTTGCGAATATAAAATACACCACAGAGCCGGATCCCTCAGGTTTTGAGCGAGTATTTAAATCCCCTTCGAAAGGAGGATCTTAAATATAAAAATGAGTTTTGGGATCCGCCCTAACCTTTAAAATCATTTTGAAGACTCGAAAACATTTTTAAGAATGTTTGGAGTGATGCTGATTTAATAAAATAAATCAGTCCCAATATATTAGAAAATATCTGAATAAAGAATAATCTTTATAAAAATATTTGAAGTAGAAGTTGTAAAACTTATACTTGAAATAATAACTAAAGATATACTTATACGAAAGTAATATCTTTATTTGAATAATTAAAAGTAAGTTTGATTATCGACACATTATTCTTTAATAAAATAAAGAATATTATTTAGTAAATAATCAAGTCCTCGAATGAATATTCAAAATAATATTCATTAGTAAAAATAAAGTTATCGAATAAACCTTATTCGATTCATAGTTTTGAAAACTATATCTATATATATATACATAAATATATATAATATACTCGGGAGCATCGACTCCCGGTTTTAGAAAAATGTTCACCTTTGGGTCCCCTGTACTAAGGGTATATATAATTACTGCTTATCTCTAGCATAGGTATTATCAACTGAATCAACAGATATATGTATCAAGATTACGAAACAGGCATGCATATATACCATATCTCATGCTACAATATATCGCAAGAATTTGCTAAATAACCATTATGCATCTATCACAAGGTAATGCATATACATATGTATACATCACAACAACAATATAACGGGTAGAAAACTTGCCTCAGTGACTGGGGGTTATAAATGGCTTGGGACGAGTCTGGTAACCTATAAACAACATATAAGTTGGAATTAAACCAAAGTCACTTATAAATCTATACTTTAACCAATTTAGACTCTAACGCTCGCTTTGCGCTCAATGATTCTCTTAAGTCGCTCGAGTACCCTCGGCTCCACCATTTTTAATAAATTAACCATTACGAGTTTTAAGGCAATTCTTTCGCGAGTGTCTTACCAACTGCCTAACACACTTTAAATAAATGTTTCATACTCCAATTAGTCCTTTTAAGTCTTTAACCTATGTTTCAAAGTAAGGCGAGGGGTAATAATTCGTTCGCGAAACGTCGTTACTTAAAACGGCCGTTTCTCCTAAACCGTAAATCGGAATCAAACGAACTACATATCAAAACGAAGCTCGTAACATGAACTATATAACCATGGAAATGGTAAAAACCTAGCAGTGAGTTCACGGGTCCTAATATTAAGAACAAAAACAGCCTAAAGTAAATCGGACATTACGACATCTATATTTACGCGATTACCCAAATTTAAAACACTCAAATTCAACCCACAATCAATCCACAATCACAACCCAATCAAAACTCCATCCATACTACATAATAACAGCCCCAACAACTCAACATTAACAATTTATACTTATTCTTAAACTTGAATTTAACTACACTTAAGTTCATTAATCAACAATCCAAGAATTACCACCCAAAACTTCACAAAACTAACTAATCTCTACATTCATAACAAGCAAGCCTCCCATGAATTAAAATCAACAAAACTAAACCTAATTAATCAAATAAAGTTAGGGTTTGGAGGGGTTATACCTTCCTTGGAGAGTGGAGAATCAAGAGAATGGCTTGGAATCACCCTTAAAGTCCTTATCCAAGCTTAAACTAAACAAAACTTCAAGAACAAAAATTTTAGTTCTTGAAAAACACTATTCACCATCTTCTTCCATGATTTTTAAGAAGAGATTGTGAATGATTTAGGAGCTCAAACTTATAGGATATCCATAACTATGCATAAGGAGTCTTAGATAATTACCTTATGATTTAACAATGCTTGGAACTTGATTTTTGATTTTCTTGCTTTGGAAAAGAAGAAAAAGCCGAGAGCATGGAAGAAGAAAGGTGAGAAAATGTTGTGTTTTTGGTGAAAATGAATTGTTGGCTTGGTTTATTGATTTTTGATTTGTTTTGTTTTGTTTTATTACCTTTTTACCATGGTAATTTTTGTGTGGTTCTAATTCAACCAACAACACACTTGCTTGGTCATGCTTATGTCACCATGTGATGTCATCCTCCCTCCTTTGTCCTCTTCTCATTGGTTTGATGACATCATCCTCACTAATCTCTTTGATTAGCTTTTAATTATTTGGCTAATGACCGCTGATCTGTTATACGGTTCGCTTAACTTTCGTTTTCGTTTATCATTTGAGGGATCATACCCGGGATCTCATTACTTAGGGTCCCTTAACCTTTCTCAATATATTATATTCCTTTTATGATCCTCTATTAAAATCCTTGAATTTAAATCCTTTTTATCCTGTTACCTTATACTCAATTCTTTCAATATCTGGTGGATTTTCGGGAAAAAATCAAAAGGTTCAAATTTGGATTCTGACGATCTTTACATACACTTATATATCATATAGAATACCAATAAAATCTCAGAATATCCATAAAAGAACCCCTACATAGTGTGGCATGAAAAGTTTTCTTATTCAGCATAACACTATTCATAAGGGCTTCAAAAATTCCAAAAATTGGGGTTATTACAGTCTCCCCTCCTTAAAAGGATTCCGTCCCGGAATCAGATAGAAAATGAGTAGGGATACTTTCTTAGCATTGCACTTTCTAGCTCTTACGTAATTTTCCCACATTGTGGTTCTACCATCAAACTATGACTAGTTTGATAACTCTTCTCCTAAGCATTTGTCCATTTTTGATCTATAACCCTTCCTGGTTGATCCATGTAGGTTACGTCCGGTTGCATGTCTATGCGCTCATATGCCCCTATTTGTCTGCATCCGAATTACACTTCCTTAACATTGATACGTGGAACACGTTATGAACTTACTACATGTTCGGGAGTAGGGCTAGCTCATATGCTAACTTCCAAATACGTCTTAATACCTCAAAGGGTCCAACAATTCGTAGGCTTAGCTTTCCTTTCTTTTTGAACCTCATCAATCCTTTCCAAGGGATACCTTTAACATTACTAGGTCCCCTATTTCCTATTCTTTGTCCTTTCGTGTCAAATCAACATATTTCCCATGTCCATCTTGGGTTACTACCAGCCGTCCTCTGATTAGATCTATCATATCCTTGGTCCTTTGGACCACTGCTGGTCCGAGCATCTTGCGCTCTACAACTTCATCCTAACATAAGGGAGATCGACATTTTCTTCCCTCAAAGATCTCATAAGACGACATCTCGATACCTGACATACGATCTATTATCGTGAGAAAACTCAATCCGCGTTAAGTGATCATTCCAAATTCTTTCAAGTCTATTGCACAGACTCTCATTATAGCTTTTAGCATTAGAGCTTTTACTTCTCAATACCCATTCTTTTCCAGTTCGTAATCGCTACTACCTTCTGTTCCTAATATTATACTGGTTATACTTTTGCTCGTTAGCGTTCTATAACCTTTTAATAACCACGTCAACCTTAGTATCACTAACGCGTTAGAATCGGAATACCACCATACTGATACTACTTCCTTTAGCTGCTTCCATCTTCGAAAGCTTGATCCATCATATAGAAGTAAAGGAATTTGTTGAGAGATCACTATGATCATAAACACTTGTTCTATTGCATAGTTAGTACAGAAGGTGGCCAGCCTTTAGTACTTGACAAGCAATTAAACAACATGTGGTATCCTACTAGGCTTCTATCACACAGATAGATAGTCATTCGGCAATACCTCCCCTTCTGGAAGGGTTGTTCTTCTCAGCTTAAATGAAATGAAAAGAAGAGAAAAGAACGAATTGAAGATAATTGTATATATGAAAAAAATATACTGCCACAAAATATCTGGCTTGGAACCTACCTCTGAACTATAGAGATTTGTCATAGGAGAACAAAACATATGTGTATATATATCAACATCAAGTATTATCGCATCGCATTTTGCATGCTTAAATATTTTTGCTATTCCATCCATCATTCTATGGACCCATGTTCTTCCTCGAGCTTATACTCAATCACCTTTGAAACTCCCTCGACATCGAAAATTGAATCTGGAATCTCATTTTATACATCATCGTTAATAGAATTCTATGCTTGCACCGCAACCTTCTTCGTATAGTAATACGACTCTCTATTGATAAGAAGGAATAAGTATTCAATAGGTAGATAATCTACTTAATTAGTCTATCAATGATAACTTATACACCACCCCGACCCGATTAGGGGTACTCAATCTCAACATTCATTCCAATACAACTCTCATGGTTGTAATCGACTCATTACTCGCAGAATCATTGCTGCATTACTATGGTCCACCACTGACCTACTGTCGTAATTCACTTTCCATGAAATCTTAATATCTAACCATACGGAGTCCATACATGTCGTATAGAATTCTCCTAAGGAGGTAACATAATTACCATTCATGATTCATGAAGAACACTCTAGATCCTGATGTACCTACATGACATGAAGCAGATAAAATTACAGAAGAGTTTCAATCAAAGCAACGATAGCAGGTTAATACCATTCCTAATCATATACCTTCAATAGAAGACTTAACTCAAAGGTTCGTTTAGACATTTTTGAAACATGGTCCTGGATTATCTTCAGGATAGTTCCTTCTAAGATAGATAGCCCACTCATGGCGATTATACGAATTAAACCTTTACCAAACTACTATTAATGGTTGGGTATTGCACAGTCATCAGAAGGAATGTCAATCTTCAAAACCATAGTACAACCTTCACGGCTTTAACCATTATTACTGTATTCCTCTGGCACGAGCGTCTATAATTGCTCTCTTATACTTAAAGTGTCGGCCACCTCTTTGGCCTTTCCTGATAGTAAAATTTCCTTACAATCAATGTCATTTTAACCACCTCCAAATAAATTTTCTACCTCACTTCAATCACTACTTGTGTGAAGATGTTTTCCTTAAAAGCTGATGAGTAAAAAAAAAATATCACCATTTTTCCCTAAGTTATTGCCTCAGTCTTTAGAGGTTAATCACTGTCACGACTGACTCTCAATCATACTTAGAACATCTTTTATCTTAGGTCCTAATTGCCCTGAACAATTTCGAAATTTACTGGTTCGATCCATACTTTCTCATGGTTTAACACGTGCCCCACTTGGCATCATTATAATTACGTCATATTTCCTTTATCAACATTTCTATTCTTGAGAATTTTGAATATTACCTTTCTCCTTGTAAAACCTCTAAGGTTATCCTTGAATCGTTCCTCTTGTATTCCCTAGATACAGGGCATATCAAGATACCATTTATTAATACCAGAATCATTATCTATATACTTCTGAAAAATTTCTCCACTGATTCTTACAGGTTGTTATTACCTTAGTCCTTTCCAATTCATACTGTCAAAACTCATACTATCCCTATTAAGGGTGAAATGCCAACCTTTATGCATTCCCCTAGGATTCATTTTAAGTTACCGATGTTATATCCTTAATTCCACCTTAAAAAAAATACTTGCATCCTTTTATGGATAAATCAAGTCATATATTCTTGATAGATTATCTTATTCATCATTCCCACCTCGATAGTCTATACCTAATTTCATAATAGCATCCTTATTCAAATTGAGGTCAATCCATATGGCCTCCAAAAGATAACAAGGGTTATCTGTTTTTCTTTCCTGATTTGGTAATGATAACATGGATGTTCTGGAAGATATTGGTCATGTTCAACATGAAAATCTTCTTAATAAATCCTCATTTACCTTTGTCGTTTATCTCAACAGTCATCTCAATATTGGGATATCTTTCATACCTGGCGTCTCCCTTTCTGGGTATCAAGCCACCGGTCTTACACTTCACATTCTTGAAGGTCACTTCCTTCATCCAATTTTCCTAATTTCTTACTTCCTTGTCTCCTCAGTCTATCCGCGTCTCATTATTTATCCTTCGAACTATCTCAAGGTTTCCTCGAATCCTCCCAACTTACAGGGTATAAAATATATGTATCTCTTATGCATTCAACCATCAATTTAACTCATGGTGAATCACCATCATCCTGACGATTACATACTTTTCTATTTCTATTGCTACGAGTCTTTAGGGTTTCCTCATACCCAACTTCCTTATCATTCCTCAAACTCTATTGCCTTTATATTCCTTTCCATTTCAGTTTCTTTTTATTTTCCTTTCTCTTATCATTATTTCATGAACCAACCCAACATAAGCATTAATTTCAAACATCCCGTCATTCTGGATTCGTGTCCTCAGAATGAATCTTGATAACTTTTACCACTTAGATTCATAATTCATCATACTCTTTTGCCTTTGTTCTGGCTCTAAAGCTTTTACACTATCTACATAACCTTGGGAAGTACTTTCCTGAAAACAATTGACTGAACTTAAATCAGTTTATTATAATCTCTTGCTCCATGCCTTCCTTGGTCTTTCACCAGTGGGTGGTCTCTCTCTTAGGAGGGTAAGTGACAAAAACACTCTTTTGTGATTCGTCAATCATTTAGAATCTCAAATGATTCCTGTATTTCCTTTAGCCAGACTCTTGCCTCGGCCGGGTCAGCTATTTCCTTGGAACTCTGAGAGCTTAGCGACTTAAAGGTCCTGAAAGAATTTCTCACCGCATTGTTTCCTCAGGGTGGTGGTTGGGGATAATAGTCTAAGTTCTGTCTAGAAAGGTCCATAAATTTTCGTATAGGAGTACCGTCTCGGGTCTCCTTTCCTTACTCGACTTCTGTTTCCTTAGTCTGAACATTCCCTCCTCCTCCCCATAATCGGGGTTATCTTATACGTTAAAAATCTTTGTTTTCCACTTCATTATGTTATGGGTTCCTTCTATCTTGATGTCAACCTCCCTGACTATCACGTTCAGGGTTTGCCCCTAATCTTATTCCTTGTGGGGGCATATTACTTGGAAAATTTTTGAGAATCTCTGGATATTTGTCTTACTTACTTTGCTTAAGTCTTTCCCTCGTTCTGTACTTGCATGATTGTAAATTATGAATTCTCAAGTTCTATAAACTTCATGACACTCTCTTAAGGGTTAATAGTGCAATTAATAATATGAACTTATCACAAACAAACTGATCTGAACTGAAATTAACGAATATATACATAACCATTTGTTCGAGGATAACAACTACTGAACACATTAAAGAGAATTACATCATTTGATCTGATCACTTCTATCCCAAAAGTACTACCATAGATAATCATCTTGTCATTAAAACTAATCATTCATAACTTAGGCTAATCCTCCAAAAGTGGTGCTACATGAAGCCCTTGTCTAATCGCTCTGGCTCTGCACACTACCATGGATCAAGAAATGCGGGCACGCACGACATCCCTAACCTCCTCCATCACCGAGGTGATGAGGTCTAAGATAGTCGTAAGTAGAGCTGGATCAACCTGACCCTCAAGATGGCCTCTAGCTGTAATTTGGGTGGTAGCCTCAATCCTGTCTATGCTATGAGCTAATCCTGCTGGAAGTACCCCGCCCTCAATTCTTGGTGCAGTAAGTCGATCCAACAGATCACTCCAAACATTACAGGCCTCAGACAGGCCACCCAAAGTCATATAATAATCGGCGATAAGAGAAGCCTGAGTGGTAGCATCTAGCAGTCCATGGGGTGCAGGTGGTGCAGACCCAGGAGATCCAAATGGATAACCTAGCACGGTATTAGGTGATAATGGTGCAGGAGATAAAGGTGGCATTTCCTCAGTAGGTGCTGGGCTCTGTACAAGGGAGGGAACAGGAATTGGTGGAACCTCATGGATGTCTTCAGGAACCTCTGGAAGAGGGTCTGATACTGGTATAATTGGTGTTGTGGAAGGCCCCACTCCTTCTGCCCTCATTAACCTTTGTGCCCTTGGTAACTCTTCATCCTCTAGTGCCACCCTCGCGGCCATTCTTGCTCTGGTAGTCGCCCTGACTACGGTCATCAATTCCTCAGCGGTCCTCTCTTCATTCCCGTCAGGATCCTCTACGAGATCCTCCTCAGCAACTATCCCTTCTGGGATAACATCCTCAACCGCAACATTCTCAATATGAATCTCATCCGGTCCCTCGTTAGGGTACTCTATCGGATTCACAATTTGATCTCCAACATGTAATAAAACATCCTCATGCGGATGCTCCTGAACCTCGGGGTTCGGTGCCCCGCTGCCCTATACGAGAACGAACTATGTTACTATCATAATATTTATAAAGGTTCCCGTAAGGGTTTTAACTGTCAGTACTACGTTAGGTAGCCCGACTATGAACTTGGCAAGAGTTCTTATTATCTTTGTGAACTTATTATCTTAACGTCACATCATCTCTGAGGTTTATAACGCTTGGCTCTAATACCATTTCTATAACACCCCCAAATCCGGGGTCGGGGATCCGGGTTGTCACGAGTTCTATTTCCCTTAATAACACCCAATCTTAATAAACAATCAACTACTCTGTACTGTGACCCCACAATAAACACACACACCACAAGTTATAGTCTCAGTGATGAATATCCAAAAATAACACGAGTCATTTTATTCCAAAATTATATGCCATTTCACCTTAAAAGGGTTTCTGAATAAATTTACATTTCTTTGCCATTATTACAATTCATATAGATACATAAGTCTGGTACATCAGAAGTTGAAAGTCTAGCCTATTGGTAATTTCTACCTCAGCTACAGTGGCATCAACGCTTCCAGAAAACTGCGGAACATTTTCTAACCGCTTGCGAATTGGAAGCTTGGTCTTGTTCATCTTTTCTATCTATTATTGTGTGATGAAAGAAGAAAGCAAGGGTGAGCAACAAGCCCACCAAAATAATATGTATAATGATTAACAATATATGAGCATTCTCATAGTACTCATGAAAGTCTTGGTCAAAAGAAATGAACCAAGTTTGATATCTTAATGCGATGAAGTCGCAAAATATTCCGTATATATACATATATACTTTTCAAAATCTTGGAAGTCCTCTTCCATGCATAATACACACAGAGTTCCAGTGTATAACTGTATAAAAATATCGTTACAAGGTGATCTCATATATCTAACCTTGTCTCAACGTTTTTCTGAAACCTTTGTCATTCATAAGACAATCATTAACTAGATATAAGTTTAAAAGATGAAGTTACAAGATACTCCAATATACTTATATCTTTTCCGAATATTACTTGAACTACCACCATTCAATGTATAAATAGTTCATCCCATAGATTAAGCTACAAGACAAAACTTGTATAGAATCAATCTTTAAAATATCATCAAAATAAAATGAAGTTACGAGATACTTCATTTGATGCAAACATCATTTTGAAAACTTGACCCTGCCAACACTCAACAATCGCCCAACCGTAGCCTTTCCATCGAAGTGCTCAGGGTAGTGTTGCAGAAATATCCAATTGGATGATGAACTCATTACGGGAGTTTGCCGCGCCAGGAAGACCACTTACGATGATCAGTCGTAGTAGTACAACCCCACCATTTTCTACATGTAGAGGAGAACCTGTCGGATTTACTTGTCAACTGAACACTGGACTCCTAAGGAATGTACCGTCTTAGCGGAACTTCCAGGCCATTTGGGCCAATATAATAAGGCTGGGCCGGCGCCACTCGACCACTTACGCCACTCCTAGTAAAAATGAAATCCATGACTCTGAAATGTAAAGCTCGTCCTCACTTTCCCCAAGTAGAAACTTGTTGATACGGCTCCACCAAGAAGTCGTATCTAGTTGGAAAGGACAACTCACCGATATTTCCCAGGCGATGCCTGTTAATGGATTAACTTGTTCCAAGAATTTTACTTCCCGAGTGTTGGGTAAGTAATCAAAAACTCTTTTATCAAAATAGCAACCTTGTTGCGAATATAAAATACACCACAGAGCCGGATCCCTCAGGTTTTGAGCGAGTATTTAAATCCCCTTCGAAAGGAGTATCTTAAATATAAAAATGAGTTTTGGGATCCGCCCTAACCTTTAAAATCATTTTGAAGACTCGAAAACATTTTTAAGAATGTTTGGAATGATGCTGATTTAATAAAATAAATCAGTCCCAATATATTAGAAAATATCTGAATATTATTATTTAAATAATATTCCCATAAAGAATAATCTTTATAAAAATATTTGAAGTAGAAGTTGTAAAACTTATACTTGAAATAATAACTATAGATATACTTATACGAAAGTAATATCTTTATTTGAATAATCAAAAGTAAGTTTGATTATCGACACATTATTCTTTAATAAAATAAAAATATTATTTAGTAAATAATCGGAGTCATAAGTCCTCGAATGAATATTCAAAATAATATTTATTAATAAAATAAACGGAGTCGTAAGTCCTCGAATGAATATTCAAAATAATATTCATTAATAAAATAAACGGAGTCATAAGACCTCGAATGAATATTCAAAATAATATTCATTAATAAAATAAACGGAGTCATAAGTCCTCGAATGAATATTCAAAATATTATTCATTAGTAAAAATAAAGTTATCGAATAAACCTTATTCGATTCATAGTTTTGAAAACTATATCTATATATATACATAAATATATATAATATACTCGGGAGCATCGACTCCTGGTTTTAGAAAAATATTCACCTTTAGGTCCCCTGTACTAAGGGTATATATAATTACTGTTTATCTCTAGCATAGGTATTATCAACTGAATCAACAGATATATGTATCAAGATTACGAAACAAGCATGCATATATACCATATCTCATGCTACAATATATCGCAAGAATTTGCTAAATAACCATTATGCATCTATCACAAGATAATGCATGTACATATGTATACATCACAACAACAGTATAACGGGTAGAAAACTTGCCTGAGCGACTGGGGGTTATAAATGGCTTGGGACGAGTCTGGTAACCTATAAACAACATATAAGTTGGAATTAAACCAAAGTCACTTATAAATCTATACTTTAACCAATTTAGACTCTAACGCTCGCTTTGCGCTCAATGATTCTCTTAAGTGGCTCGAGTACCCTCGGCTCCACCATTTTTAATAAATTAACCATTACGAGTTTTAAGGCGATGTTAGGGCAAAAACATGCACTAATATTCACGCAAGTATACGCGTTCGCAAGTAATATAGAATACTTTCTAGTTCGTTCCCTCAGAGACTCAGACTAAATTATTGTCTAATTAAACTCACTCACCAAGGTATGATTACTTCTCAATGTTAAGACACTAACACTTAAAATTGTTGACTAAATATTAACTATAATTAACTACTTAATTAATCACTTAACTAACACTTCAATTTATCAATAATAAAACACTCATGAGATCACAACTTCATTATTACTTCCTTCTATAGCCATTGTCATTACCTTTAGCATGAGACAGTGATGATATTAATCGAATAACACGAAACTGATAAAAGCCAACTTTCATTGTACTAATACCATTCTACCAAGCATCCACAATTAAGATAGAAGTTGAATAGTCATCAATTATGTTGAGTTCCCATATGTCTACAGAAATTGACAACACAACAATTTAAGCACAAGTTATTCCTTTTGATTACATAGGGCAAATAAAACTGTTAGAGTTACCCACTAATCATGCACAACGTACATGAACCTATGCTAGCATGGCAAGTTCTAAATCTCAAGATCCACCGTCGCTTCACAAGAGATTAACACCCTATCTTATATGTTCGCGACGCACATAAGACGAATACGCACAACCAATACTAGATATCATGCAATCATCACACACTAAAGTATTAAACAATTAACTAAAGAATTCCATAATAAATCCGTTGCAACCCCATGATCACGATTAGCCCATAATAGCACTTATCGTCATCATGGGTTCATATGAAATCATGATAAACAAACACAAGAAAATAATAACTAAACTAATTATATTAAAACAGAGTACGTCACAAGAGTAAATAAGTTCAAAGCAAGAAAACTAGCATCCAACGTTACAACGAAACAAGAATCACAAGAATATATGCTTCCTCTTCGTTGCGGTGTGCTAAATCGGTCTTCTTCCTTATCTCCTTTGCTCCTTGCGTAAAAACACAATCTTCTTCAATCCACACTTGTGAAAACGTCTCAAATCTACTTAAATAATAGTCCCATAAAACTCAGATTACATAGAAGTGGAAACCAAACAGAAGTAGAAGTCCTAAAATAAACTGTCTTTTTTCCCGACCCTGCGCGGCCGCTCAGCATAGCTGAGCGGGCGCTCAGCTTGCTGCGCGGCCGCTCAGCAATGCTGAGCGGGCGCCCAGACCTCTACTGGAAAAATTCTGATTTTGCTCCGTTTCTTCGCCGTAATCTGCCCGTTTCTTTCCTCTCGCAATGGTGAACACATGCCAAGGCTTATTCTTGATGATTCATCCCCGGAAATGCAACTAAAACCCTGAAATGCATAAACACTAGAAAAACGCATCAAATATACAAAATACTTGATTTCAAGACACCAATTTAAGCCATTTTAAGACGCTCTAAGTGGTATAAAATGCCACTTATCACACCCCCAAACTTAAATCGATGCTTGTCCTCAAGCGTCACAGACTCAAAAACAAATAAAAACATGCATGAATGCAATCTATATGAAAATGCAGCGATCCCCCTTACTACAATTAACCAACCAAATTGTCACATCTCAACAAATGCAGTTAGACAACTAAAGATCAATAAACTCATGCAACCGGACATACAGCCAGAAACGTGGTGTGTGCAATTGCTTAAGAGATATGCTTCGGAACTAGACCAATTACTATGACTAGACTATCCTCAAGGCAATCCTACGATTATACAAAGAATAAAAAATTCTAGGCACAAAGTGATATACAACACTACATGAACTCTGGAGCTTACTACGGAATTGTGCTTTTTATTTACAACTCGAATGCTCATTTGACCGTGCAATGAGTGAGGTCCACAAAAGACTTATACAATGGTATCCATGTAACGAGCGTTAGGTTAGCGGATCCCAGACTCTAAAAGCCTTAGGTCACTAGGCACAAAGTCCCCTAAGAACTTAATAACTCGAATACCAAAGAGCCCACTCTTGAAAAAATTAATTTTTTTTTTTTTACTTCTGAGCAAGTGCGTTTCGCTCCATCTTGCTCAACCCTAGACTACTCGCACCATATGCGAGCCGGCTACTAGCTATTTGACGCCTAGCCACAACTAGCAACAACTTCCATATTTTTTCTCCAAAATTTTTTTCTTTTTCATGCCTTTATCATTAAGAACCTATAATCAAATTCTAAGCATAATAAATAGATTGACCTTGAAAACAACCACATCATAACAACAATCTAGCCCTTACGCATTCTCTAAGACTTAGTGAACTTACAATTGTTTCTAGCATGCATATCAACCTACACAACTTCATATCACTTTAATGCTATCACTACACTCGCATCAATATCACAATTCAGTCGATAAATCATTGCAAAAGGGATCATGGTAAATGCATGAGCTACATGACATTCATAACAAACAAAAAATAAAAAACTATATGGCATAAATTATGCAACTAAATGAACTAAACTATCATGAATATGCAACTAAATGACACACACACAATATTCCTTAACTACCACCCCCAAACTAAAAATCTTTACTGTCCTCAGTGAAAGTAGTAGAAAGGAACACAGGGTATACCTACTCAGAGTCATCATCATCATCACCCTCAGTGGGTGGAGTATCAGGCGGCGGGTATGCAGAGTCCTCACCAAAAACTGGCCACTGGATATCAGCTCCAAGGCCTCGAAAAGCAGTCCCTAACGCAAGGGTGAGCTCCTGAGCAAACCTGCTCTGCGTCTCATACATGGCATGCATCCACCGTGAAAGCCTCCTATACTGGGCATCAACCATCCCAGCACCCTCCTGAGCTCTCGAAGAACCAGCCTCATCACGCCCTGGCCTAGCCATAGTAGCACCTCGTGCTGGACGCCCTCCTGGAAGACGATAACCCAGCCCATGCTCCTCAGGCTCACCACCGGTCCACTCCTGCATCCCATTCAGAGTGCCAGATGCAATCGGAGCTGCTGGCAACTGCAACTGCTCATGAGCCGGCCAGTTCACTCTCACTGCTCGGCATAGCTTTGTAACCGTAGATGCATAAGGGATGTTCATATGCTTTGCTCCCCTCAAAAACTTCAGAATTCCTTGGTAGATAAACTCACCAAGGTCCACATAGTATTCCTCATTCAGAATTCCCCACAACAACTGTGCTCTCTCAACTGTGACCTCGTATGCATGCGAAGAAGGCAAAATATTAGCACAAATAAATGCATTCCATGCACGGGCATACCTATTCATGGCGATCACCGGAAAGTGACGATACTCATTAGTGCCGGTCCTGCAGGTCCAAACTGTGCCCGGTCGACAGAGAGTCGCACAAATCAAATCCAAGTCAAAATCCTCAGCAGTCTTTTCATTCCAGTTCTCCTCCTTGGGCTTCCTCTCTCGCTGTCCAATCACACGGTGAATCGCCGCAGGATGATAATCAACCGTCAGCCCACGGACCATAGAAAACTCATTCTTTTCGGCCTTCGCGTTCGCGTAGAACTCGCGAACAACGCTCATCAGTACTGCTTCGGGTGACTCACAAAAAGCTATCCACCCCTTCTCTGCAATCATGGGCAGCAACTCACCATCCCTCCCCGATGGTAAAAAACCCCTCTCCTTCAGAATCGGCTTCCCCAATAGCCTAGTGTACTCCTCCTCCGCAGCTCTGTCAGTTAACCGAGGCCTTGCAGCAGTACCCCTCGATGAATCAGCAGTAGGAACTGTGCTGCTGCTGTCAATAGTGCGTGCTCTCTTGGGTGCCATTGATACGTGAATAAAAGTGTGTAAGAACTGATTTTTGATGTTTGTGAGAGGGTTTAAGTGTAGGAAGTTTTGTGGGAGCTATGTAGGATAGGTGTATGTATATATAGGATGTGGATTAGATTAGGGTTTGGGAATTAAGGAGTAAAATGATGGGGTAGTGGGAACAAATCGTGGGTTTATGGGCTAAAACTGTTTTTGTGTTTTTTTTTCTGAACTGAAAAAAAATTCTGGTACTCGACCCCTGAGCGGTCGCTCAGCAAAACTGAGCGGGCGCTCAGCTTGCTGCGCGGTCGCTCAGCAAAGCTGAGCGGGCGCTCAGCAAAACTGAGCGGGCGCTCAGCTTGCTGCGCGGTCGCTCAGCAAAGCTGAGCGGGCGCTCAGGGGGTCACTGGAATTTTTTTTTTCAGCCCCTGTTTTCTGATTTTTTTGTGTTTTTGGATAGGTTATTAACTTCTAAGGGTTCCTGTAACAACAATTCATGGGTTGCCTCCCACGCAGCGCTTCTTTTTCGTCATTAGCTTGACGTTTCGTACCCTTCTCAAGTAGTCAACAAAATGGCACTAACCACTTCTCGGTTTGCCATGTCCCCATAGTAGTGCTTCAACCGCTGACCGTTAACCTTGAATGCTTGGTCCGGATCATTCTCAAAAATTTCCACCGCTCCATGTGGAAACACAGTTTTGATAATAAAAGGTCCAGACCACCTTGATTTCAACTTCCCAGGAAAAAGTCGGAGCCGAGATTTGAATAAGAGAACTTGTTGCCCTGGCACAAATAACTTTGGATGTAGCTTCCTATCGTGCCACCTCTTCACCTTTTCCTTATACATTTTGTTATTTTCGTACGCTTGAAGTCGAAATTCATCAAGTTCATTAAGCTGAAGCATTCTTTTCTTACCAGCTGCATCTAAATCCAGGTTCAACTTCTTCAATGCCCAGTAGGCCTTATGCTCAAGCTCCGCAGGTAGATGACATCCCTTACCGTACACCAACTGAAACGGTGACATCCCAAGTGGAGTTTTGTATGCTGTTCTGTAAGCCCAAACAGCTTCATCGAGCTTTAAAGACCAATCCTTTCTTGATGGACAAACAACTTTCTCTAGAATGCGCTTTATCTCTCTGTTAGACACTTCCGCTTGACCATTTGTTTGCGGATGATAGGCAGTAGCTACTCGATGATTCACATTATAACGCTGCATCATAGAAGTGAACTTACGGTTGCAAAAATGCGATCCTTCATAACTTATGATTACCCGAGGTGTTCCAAACCTCGTGAAAATTTGCTTATGAAGAAAATTTAGCACTACCTTCGCATCATTTATCGATAAAGCTTTAACTTCGACCCATTTTGAGACATAATCGACTGCCAGCAAGATGTACTGATTATTGCAAGACGAGATAAAAGGCCCCATGAAATCGATTCCCCATACACCAAAGACCTCGACTTCAAGCATCATATTTAATGGCATTTCATCCTTCCTTGACAAATTTCCCACTCTTTGGCAACGATCACACCTTAAAACAAACTGATGAGCATCCTTGAACAAAGTAGGCCAGAAAAAACCTGCTTGCAGAATACGGGCTGCCGTTTTCTCACCACCATAGTGTCCACCATAAACCGTGGAATGCCAGTCTCGTAATATCCCCTCCGTCTCACAGAACGGAATACATCTCCTGATGATCTGGTCAGCTCCCTGTCTAAACAAATATGGTTCATCCCACATATACCACTTCACCTTATGCAGAAACTTCTTCTTTTGAGCGGATGTCAAATTAGGAGGCATTATATTGCTGACGAGATAGTTTACAATATCTGCAAACCATGGTTCTTCCTCCTGAATTGCAAACAACTGCTCATCCGGAAAAGATTCATTGATTAACGTCCTATCTTGTGAAGTAGAATCGGGATTCTCCAACCTAGAGAGATGGTCAGCTACTTGATTCTCAGTACCTTTTCTATCTTTGATCTCTAACTCAAATTCCTGAAGTAAAAGCACCCAACGAATGAGTCTCGGCTTCGAATCCTTCTTAGAAACCAGATAGCGAATAGCTGCATGATCAGTGAATACTCGTACCAAGCAGATAAGATCAAAATTTCTCAAAACCAAAGACTATAGCCAAAAGCTCCTTCTCAGTAGTGGTGTAGTTCAATTGGGCACCATTTAAAGTCTTACTCGCATAGTAGACCACATGAAAGAGATTTTTCTTACGCTGTCCCAGAACTGCACCTACCGCATAATCACTTGCATCACACATCATCTCAAACGGTTCTGTCCAATCTGGTGCTGTAATAACTGGTGCAGTGATCAAACTCTTCTTGAGAGTCTCGAATGCTGCCCAACATTCATCATCAAATTTGAAAGGCACATCTTTCTCAAGCAAGTTGCACAACGGCTTAGATATCTTTGAAAAGTCCTTGATGAATCGCCGATAAAAACCCGCATGACCAAGAAAACTACGGATTCCTTTCACAGAATTAGGTGGGGGAAGATTTTCAATGACTCCCACCTTGGCCTTGTCCACCTCCAGACCCTTGCTAGAGACCTTATGCCCAAGGATAATGCCTTCACGCACCATAAAATGACATTTCTCCCAATTGAGCACCAAATTAGTTTCCACGCATCTTTTGAGTACGGCGCGCAGATTATTCAAACATTCATCATATGAGTGTCCAAAGACGGAGAAGTCATCCATGAATACTTCGACGTTATTTCCAATCATGTCAGAGAATATAGCCATCATACATCTCTGAAAGGTGGCCGGGGCACCACATAACCCAAACAAAACTCTGCAAAAAGCAAACGTGCCAAATGGACAAGTGAAGGTAGTCTTTTCCTGATCCTCTGGTGCAATACAAATCTGATTATACCCGGAATAACCATCCAGAAGACAAAAATACTCATGACCCACCAATCTGTCAAGCATCTGATCAATAAATGGAAGAGGGAAGTGATCCTTCCTTGTGGCTTTGTTCAATTTTCTATAATCCATGCATACTCTCCATCCTGTAACTGTTCGAGTGGGGATGAGCTCATTCTTTTCATTTGCGACCACAGTGATACCTCCCTTCTTAGGTACACATTGTACGGGGCTCACCCACGAGCTGTCAGAAATAGGATAAATGATGCCTGCATCTAGCCATTTCAGAATTTCTTTCTTCACCACCTCCTTCATGATGAGATTCAGTCTTCGCTGCTGTTCCACAGTTGGCTTACTACCTTCCTCTAGCAGAATTTTATGTATACAATATGAAGGACTTATCCCCTTGATGTCTGCTATGGTCCATCCTATAGCCGATTTGAATTCTCTCAAAATCCTTAGGAGCTTGTCTTCTTCACTACCTGAAAGGTCAGATGAAATAATAACAGGTAACGTAGATGAATCACCTAAAAAAGCATACCTCAAGTGCTCAGGTAATGGCTTAAGCTCCAAGGTAGGTGCTTCCTCTATTGATGGTTTGAGCTTCCCTTCAGCGTTCTTGAGGTCAGAAGTACCAAGAGATTCAAATGGTATGTCCAGCTTTCGCTTCCAGGGAGAAGCGTTCAGATATTGTAATTGCTCGTTGCTCTCTTCATCATCACTGTCAAAATCCCCCACTAAGGCCTTTTCCAATACATCAGACATTAGCATGTGATCGAGTTCCGAAGTAACCGCAGAATCAATCACATCCAATTTTAAGCACTCCTCATCTTCTGTAGGGAATTTCATTGCCTTGAATACGTTGAAGGTCACATCCTGATCTTGGACCCGCATAGTAAGTTCACCTTTTTGCACATCTATCAAGGTACGCCAGTAGCCAAGAAAGGCCTTCCCAAGATTATGGGAATCTTCTTATCTTCCTCAAAATCCAGAATAACAAAATCTGCTGGAAAGAAGAGCTTATCCACCTTGACGAGCACATCCTCAACTATGCCCCTTGGGTAAGTGATGGAACGGTCAGCCAATTATAGCGACATGTATGTGGGTTTTGGATCAGGCAGATCCAGCTTTTTAAAGATCGACAACGGTATTAGATTAATGCTTGCTCCCAAATCACAAAGGCACTTGTCAAAAGTCAGATTGCCAATGGTGCAAGGAATGGTGAAGCTTCCTGGATCTTTCAGTTTTGGTGGTAACTTTTGCTGCAGAACAGCGCTGCATTCTTCCGTGAGAGCAAAGGTTTCAAGGTCATCCAGTTTCACCTTCCTTGTAAGAATAGTCTTCATAAACTTCGCATAACTAGGCATCTGTTCAAGAGCCTCAGCGAAAGGTATATTGATGTGAAGTTTCTTGAACACCTCCAGAAACTTCCCGAACTGTCTATCCAGCTTTTGTTGCTGCAATCTCTTAGGAAAAGGTGGTGGAGGATAGAGCTTTTACTCCCCTGTATTAGCCTCAGGCAGAGTGTGTTCAACAGTAGTCTTCCTTGGTTCCGCCGCTTTCTCCTTTTGCGTAGATTCTTCATCTCTAATTTCAGCTTCTACTTCTTTTGCCTTTTCAGAATCAGCTACTTTTCCAGACCTTAAGGTAATAGCCTTGACTTGCTCTTTAGCTTCCTTCCCGCCTTGTACTTCCGTGTCACTGGGAAGAGTGCCAGGTTGACGATTGAGCACTGCATTGGCTAATTGACTGATTTGATTTTCCAAGGTCTTGATAGAAACCGCCTGACTCTTGCACAACAGTTTAAGTTCCTCAAAATCAGCACTAGTAGGTGCAGCTGCACTTCCCTGTTGAGGATATGATTGCCTTGTAGCATACTGCTGTGGTTGCTGGAATCCAGGTGGGTTAAACTGTTTACTCACTCCTTGCTGATATGGTGGCTGAATAGCATTCTGATTATTCCACCAGCTGAAATTTGGATGATTTCTATTGTTAGGATGATAGGTCGCTGGCACAGGCTGCTGTTGTCGCTGATAATTATTCACATACTGAACAGATTCGTTGACAAGAGAACACTGATCCGTAGCATGAGAACCTGCAC